>NC_086375.1:0-24579 GCF_036588685.1 Mytilus trossulus | reverse complement strand
TAATGTAATTGAAATGTTCATTCGAAAGACTAACTGTCTTGGCATGATTTGAAATGTGTGAGTTTTCTTCAAATTGACAAAGACTGACCACTAGGCATCAGCAAAAAAAACCTCGACTTTGTTCCTGACTCATATTGATTTTACAGGTCCAATTTCTGAGATGATAACGTTACAGTGTATCTACTTGAATGCGTTTAATTCAGATTATTGTCCCCCACTATGCTATTTCTTTGCAAGACTGTTTATTTAGGAAATTGACCTGGTGCACACTATTTGCCTTAAGCTATTATATTAACAAGTTATTTTGGCAACGTTACGCATTTAATATATCATTCAAAGTGAATTTTATGTGTTTGTTACTTCATTATTATTCAAACAAAAAACTCAGTCAAATAGTTTCCGAGAATAAAATCTCACATTGAAGAAAATAACAAATCCGGGGCTAAAAAGTGATGGTGACAAAAATATATCCCGTGAGGCGGAGTCGAACCACCGACCTAGAGATTACTAGATTCTATTCCACTACAGTCTCCCGCTCTACCAACTGAGCTATCACGGGGCGATGACAATTACCAGTAAATTGATGTATTTATTGTAAAGAATTTTTACGGAAGTTGGTCATATGGTGTGGCCTATTTTAAAGAAATGTTTTCATGTACCTTGTTCAATGTTTATAATTAGGACATTACAAAATCTCAATTACGTTGAACGAAGAAAGTCAGCCTTCCCTATGTTAAATATAATTCGTTGGGAAATTCTTTTCAGAACATAACAGGAGCGTTCAAAATATATGTTGGCCCGATTATTAAAGTATATGTAAAAAATAACATAGTAAGTGGAATGAGAAGATTTGTCTGCATCATTTATAATGCAGACGTTAAGCCAGATAGCAACTGTTGTATAAAAGCCTAATTTTTATGTCACTTTGTAACATTGCTCCGGTGGCACAATCGGTTAGCGCGCCGTACTTATAGACAGTACCTTCACTGTGCATAGCACAGTATGAGGAATGCGGAGGTTGTGAGTTCGATCCTCACCCGGAGCAATTAGTTTTTTACCTTTCAATTTATTAAATTTGATACCTTCCAGTAACGCTTGTCAACTTGTTACGATCAGAATCTCTTTGACAAGGAAAACTGTATCGACTAAAACATGAAAGTACCCGGGCTTTATTGGTAAGTGTGAGTATGCATTTGAGCCACGGGACACGTGTAGTTTTGATTCAATATCAATTTATAGTCGTGTCATTTCGATGTAAATTTACATGTACAGTTTGCAATTCTTCTTATCTTACCAGCAGCATGGTCGGCAATGTATAGTACTCAAAAATAGATAATGTAATTGAAATGTTCATTCGAAAGACTAACTGTCTTGGCATGATTTGAAATGTGTGAGTTTTCTTCAAATTGACAAAGACTGACCACTAGGCATCAGCAAAAAAAACCTCGACTTTGTTCCTGACTCATATTGATTTTACAGGTCCAATTTCTGAGATGATAACGTTACAGTGTATCTACTTGAATGCGTTTAATTCAGATTATTGTCCCCCACTATGCTATTTCTTTGCAAGACTGTTTATTTAGGAAATTGACCTGGTGCACACTATTTGCCTTAAGCTATTATATTAACAAGTTATTTTGGCAACGTTACGCATTTAATATATCATTCAAAGTGAATTTTATGTGTTTGTTACTTCATTATTATTCAAACAAAAAACTCAGTCAAATAGTTTCCGAGAATAAAATCTCACATTGAAGAAAATAACAAATCCGGGGCTAAAAAGTGATGGTGACAAAAATATATCCCGTGAGGCGGAGTCGAACCACCGACCTAGAGATTACTAGATTCTATTCCACTACAGTCTCCCGCTCTACCAACTGAGCTATCACGGGGCGATGACAATTACCAGTAAATTGATGTATTTATTGTAAAGAATTTTTACGGAAGTTGGTCATATGGTGTGGCCTATTTTAAAGAAATGTTTTCATGTACCTTGTTCAATGTTTATAATTAGGACATTACAAAATCTCAATTACGTTGAACGAAGAAAGTCAGCCTTCCCTATGTTAAATATAATTCGTTGGGAAATTCTTTTCAGAACATAACAGGAGCGTTCAAAATATATGTTGGCCCGATTATTAAAGTATATGTAAAAAATAACATAGTAAGTGGAATGAGAAGATTTGTCTGCATCATTTATAATGCAGACGTTAAGCCAGATAGCAACTGTTGTATAAAAGCCTAATTTTTATGTCACTTTGTAACATTGCTCCGGTGGCACAATCGGTTAGCGCGCCGTACTTATAGACAGTACCTTCACTGTGCATAGCACAGTATGAGGAATGCGGAGGTTGTGAGTTCGATCCTCACCCGGAGCAATTAGTTTTTTACCTTTCAATTTATTAAATTTGATACCTTCCAGTAACGCTTGTCAACTTGTTACGATCAGAATCTCTTTGACAAGGAAAACTGTATCGACTAAAACATGAAAGTACCCGGGCTTTATTGGTAAGTGTGAGTATGCATTTGAGCCACGGGACACGTGTAGTTTTGATTCAATATCAATTTATAGTCGTGTCATTTCGATGTAAATTTACATGTACAGTTTGCAATTCTTCTTATCTTACCAGCAGCATGGTCGGCAATGTATAGTACTCAAAAATAGATAATGTAATTGAAATGTTCATTCGAAAGACTAACTGTCTTGGCATGATTTGAAATGTGTGAGTTTTCTTCAAATTGACAAAGACTGACCACTAGGCATCAGCAAAAAAAACCTCGACTTTGTTCCTGACTCATATTGATTTTACAGGTCCAATTTCTGAGATGATAACGTTACAGTGTATCTACTTGAATGCGTTTAATTCAGATTATTGTCCCCCACTATGCTATTTCTTTGCAAGACTGTTTATTTAGGAAATTGACCTGGTGCACACTATTTGCCTTAAGCTATTATATTAACAAGTTATTTTGGCAACGTTACGCATTTAATATATCATTCAAAGTGAATTTTATGTGTTTGTTACTTCATTATTATTCAAACAAAAAACTCAGTCAAATAGTTTCCGAGAATAAAATCTCACATTGAAGAAAATAACAAATCCGGGGCTAAAAAGTGATGGTGACAAAAATATATCCCGTGAGGCGGAGTCGAACCACCGACCTAGAGATTACTAGATTCTATTCCACTACAGTCTCCCGCTCTACCAACTGAGCTATCACGGGGCGATGACAATTACCAGTAAATTGATGTATTTATTGTAAAGAATTTTTACGGAAGTTGGTCATATGGTGTGGCCTATTTTAAAGAAATGTTTTCATGTACCTTGTTCAATGTTTATAATTAGGACATTACAAAATCTCAATTACGTTGAACGAAGAAAGTCAGCCTTCCCTATGTTAAATATAATTCGTTGGGAAATTCTTTTCAGAACATAACAGGAGCGTTCAAAATATATGTTGGCCCGATTATTAAAGTATATGTAAAAAATAACATAGTAAGTGGAATGAGAAGATTTGTCTGCATCATTTATAATGCAGACGTTAAGCCAGATAGCAACTGTTGTATAAAAGCCTAATTTTTATGTCACTTTGTAACATTGCTCCGGTGGCACAATCGGTTAGCGCGCCGTACTTATAGACAGTACCTTCACTGTGCATAGCACAGTATGAGGAATGCGGAGGTTGTGAGTTCGATCCTCACCCGGAGCAATTAGTTTTTTACCTTTCAATTTATTAAATTTGATACCTTCCAGTAACGCTTGTCAACTTGTTACGATCAGAATCTCTTTGACAAGGAAAACTGTATCGACTAAAACATGAAAGTACCCGGGCTTTATTGGTAAGTGTGAGTATGCATTTGAGCCACGGGACACGTGTAGTTTTGATTCAATATCAATTTATAGTCGTGTCATTTCGATGTAAATTTACATGTACAGTTTGCAATTCTTCTTATCTTACCAGCAGCATGGTCGGCAATGTATAGTACTCAAAAATAGATAATGTAATTGAAATGTTCATTCGAAAGACTAACTGTCTTGGCATGATTTGAAATGTGTGAGTTTTCTTCAAATTGACAAAGACTGACCACTAGGCATCAGCAAAAAAAACCTCGACTTTGTTCCTGACTCATATTGATTTTACAGGTCCAATTTCTGAGATGATAACGTTACAGTGTATCTACTTGAATGCGTTTAATTCAGATTATTGTCCCCCACTATGCTATTTCTTTGCAAGACTGTTTATTTAGGAAATTGACCTGGTGCACACTATTTGCCTTAAGCTATTATATTAACAAGTTATTTTGGCAACGTTACGCATTTAATATATCATTCAAAGTGAATTTTATGTGTTTGTTACTTCATTATTATTCAAACAAAAAACTCAGTCAAATAGTTTCCGAGAATAAAATCTCACATTGAAGAAAATAACAAATCCGGGGCTAAAAAGTGATGGTGACAAAAATATATCCCGTGAGGCGGAGTCGAACCACCGACCTAGAGATTACTAGATTCTATTCCACTACAGTCTCCCGCTCTACCAACTGAGCTATCACGGGGCGATGACAATTACCAGTAAATTGATGTATTTATTGTAAAGAATTTTTACGGAAGTTGGTCATATGGTGTGGCCTATTTTAAAGAAATGTTTTCATGTACCTTGTTCAATGTTTATAATTAGGACATTACAAAATCTCAATTACGTTGAACGAAGAAAGTCAGCCTTCCCTATGTTAAATATAATTCGTTGGGAAATTCTTTTCAGAACATAACAGGAGCGTTCAAAATATATGTTGGCCCGATTATTAAAGTATATGTAAAAAATAACATAGTAAGTGGAATGAGAAGATTTGTCTGCATCATTTATAATGCAGACGTTAAGCCAGATAGCAACTGTTGTATAAAAGCCTAATTTTTATGTCACTTTGTAACATTGCTCCGGTGGCACAATCGGTTAGCGCGCCGTACTTATAGACAGTACCTTCACTGTGCATAGCACAGTATGAGGAATGCGGAGGTTGTGAGTTCGATCCTCACCCGGAGCAATTAGTTTTTTACCTTTCAATTTATTAAATTTGATACCTTCCAGTAACGCTTGTCAACTTGTTACGATCAGAATCTCTTTGACAAGGAAAACTGTATCGACTAAAACATGAAAGTACCCGGGCTTTATTGGTAAGTGTGAGTATGCATTTGAGCCACGGGACACGTGTAGTTTTGATTCAATATCAATTTATAGTCGTGTCATTTCGATGTAAATTTACATGTACAGTTTGCAATTCTTCTTATCTTACCAGCAGCATGGTCGGCAATGTATAGTACTCAAAAATAGATAATGTAATTGAAATGTTCATTCGAAAGACTAACTGTCTTGGCATGATTTGAAATGTGTGAGTTTTCTTCAAATTGACAAAGACTGACCACTAGGCATCAGCAAAAAAAACCTCGACTTTGTTCCTGACTCATATTGATTTTACAGGTCCAATTTCTGAGATGATAACGTTACAGTGTATCTACTTGAATGCGTTTAATTCAGATTATTGTCCCCCACTATGCTATTTCTTTGCAAGACTGTTTATTTAGGAAATTGACCTGGTGCACACTATTTGCCTTAAGCTATTATATTAACAAGTTATTTTGGCAACGTTACGCATTTAATATATCATTCAAAGTGAATTTTATGTGTTTGTTACTTCATTATTATTCAAACAAAAAACTCAGTCAAATAGTTTCCGAGAATAAAATCTCACATTGAAGAAAATAACAAATCCGGGGCTAAAAAGTGATGGTGACAAAAATATATCCCGTGAGGCGGAGTCGAACCACCGACCTAGAGATTACTAGATTCTATTCCACTACAGTCTCCCGCTCTACCAACTGAGCTATCACGGGGCGATGACAATTACCAGTAAATTGATGTATTTATTGTAAAGAATTTTTACGGAAGTTGGTCATATGGTGTGGCCTATTTTAAAGAAATGTTTTCATGTACCTTGTTCAATGTTTATAATTAGGACATTACAAAATCTCAATTACGTTGAACGAAGAAAGTCAGCCTTCCCTATGTTAAATATAATTCGTTGGGAAATTCTTTTCAGAACATAACAGGAGCGTTCAAAATATATGTTGGCCCGATTATTAAAGTATATGTAAAAAATAACATAGTAAGTGGAATGAGAAGATTTGTCTGCATCATTTATAATGCAGACGTTAAGCCAGATAGCAACTGTTGTATAAAAGCCTAATTTTTATGTCACTTTGTAACATTGCTCCGGTGGCACAATCGGTTAGCGCGCCGTACTTATAGACAGTACCTTCACTGTGCATAGCACAGTATGAGGAATGCGGAGGTTGTGAGTTCGATCCTCACCCGGAGCAATTAGTTTTTTACCTTTCAATTTATTAAATTTGATACCTTCCAGTAACGCTTGTCAACTTGTTACGATCAGAATCTCTTTGACAAGGAAAACTGTATCGACTAAAACATGAAAGTACCCGGGCTTTATTGGTAAGTGTGAGTATGCATTTGAGCCACGGGACACGTGTAGTTTTGATTCAATATCAATTTATAGTCGTGTCATTTCGATGTAAATTTACATGTACAGTTTGCAATTCTTCTTATCTTACCAGCAGCATGGTCGGCAATGTATAGTACTCAAAAATAGATAATGTAATTGAAATGTTCATTCGAAAGACTAACTGTCTTGGCATGATTTGAAATGTGTGAGTTTTCTTCAAATTGACAAAGACTGACCACTAGGCATCAGCAAAAAAAACCTCGACTTTGTTCCTGACTCATATTGATTTTACAGGTCCAATTTCTGAGATGATAACGTTACAGTGTATCTACTTGAATGCGTTTAATTCAGATTATTGTCCCCCACTATGCTATTTCTTTGCAAGACTGTTTATTTAGGAAATTGACCTGGTGCACACTATTTGCCTTAAGCTATTATATTAACAAGTTATTTTGGCAACGTTACGCATTTAATATATCATTCAAAGTGAATTTTATGTGTTTGTTACTTCATTATTATTCAAACAAAAAACTCAGTCAAATAGTTTCCGAGAATAAAATCTCACATTGAAGAAAATAACAAATCCGGGGCTAAAAAGTGATGGTGACAAAAATATATCCCGTGAGGCGGAGTCGAACCACCGACCTAGAGATTACTAGATTCTATTCCACTACAGTCTCCCGCTCTACCAACTGAGCTATCACGGGGCGATGACAATTACCAGTAAATTGATGTATTTATTGTAAAGAATTTTTACGGAAGTTGGTCATATGGTGTGGCCTATTTTAAAGAAATGTTTTCATGTACCTTGTTCAATGTTTATAATTAGGACATTACAAAATCTCAATTACGTTGAACGAAGAAAGTCAGCCTTCCCTATGTTAAATATAATTCGTTGGGAAATTCTTTTCAGAACATAACAGGAGCGTTCAAAATATATGTTGGCCCGATTATTAAAGTATATGTAAAAAATAACATAGTAAGTGGAATGAGAAGATTTGTCTGCATCATTTATAATGCAGACGTTAAGCCAGATAGCAACTGTTGTATAAAAGCCTAATTTTTATGTCACTTTGTAACATTGCTCCGGTGGCACAATCGGTTAGCGCGCCGTACTTATAGACAGTACCTTCACTGTGCATAGCACAGTATGAGGAATGCGGAGGTTGTGAGTTCGATCCTCACCCGGAGCAATTAGTTTTTTACCTTTCAATTTATTAAATTTGATACCTTCCAGTAACGCTTGTCAACTTGTTACGATCAGAATCTCTTTGACAAGGAAAACTGTATCGACTAAAACATGAAAGTACCCGGGCTTTATTGGTAAGTGTGAGTATGCATTTGAGCCACGGGACACGTGTAGTTTTGATTCAATATCAATTTATAGTCGTGTCATTTCGATGTAAATTTACATGTACAGTTTGCAATTCTTCTTATCTTACCAGCAGCATGGTCGGCAATGTATAGTACTCAAAAATAGATAATGTAATTGAAATGTTCATTCGAAAGACTAACTGTCTTGGCATGATTTGAAATGTGTGAGTTTTCTTCAAATTGACAAAGACTGACCACTAGGCATCAGCAAAAAAAACCTCGACTTTGTTCCTGACTCATATTGATTTTACAGGTCCAATTTCTGAGATGATAACGTTACAGTGTATCTACTTGAATGCGTTTAATTCAGATTATTGTCCCCCACTATGCTATTTCTTTGCAAGACTGTTTATTTAGGAAATTGACCTGGTGCACACTATTTGCCTTAAGCTATTATATTAACAAGTTATTTTGGCAACGTTACGCATTTAATATATCATTCAAAGTGAATTTTATGTGTTTGTTACTTCATTATTATTCAAACAAAAAACTCAGTCAAATAGTTTCCGAGAATAAAATCTCACATTGAAGAAAATAACAAATCCGGGGCTAAAAAGTGATGGTGACAAAAATATATCCCGTGAGGCGGAGTCGAACCACCGACCTAGAGATTACTAGATTCTATTCCACTACAGTCTCCCGCTCTACCAACTGAGCTATCACGGGGCGATGACAATTACCAGTAAATTGATGTATTTATTGTAAAGAATTTTTACGGAAGTTGGTCATATGGTGTGGCCTATTTTAAAGAAATGTTTTCATGTACCTTGTTCAATGTTTATAATTAGGACATTACAAAATCTCAATTACGTTGAACGAAGAAAGTCAGCCTTCCCTATGTTAAATATAATTCGTTGGGAAATTCTTTTCAGAACATAACAGGAGCGTTCAAAATATATGTTGGCCCGATTATTAAAGTATATGTAAAAAATAACATAGTAAGTGGAATGAGAAGATTTGTCTGCATCATTTATAATGCAGACGTTAAGCCAGATAGCAACTGTTGTATAAAAGCCTAATTTTTATGTCACTTTGTAACATTGCTCCGGTGGCACAATCGGTTAGCGCGCCGTACTTATAGACAGTACCTTCACTGTGCATAGCACAGTATGAGGAATGCGGAGGTTGTGAGTTCGATCCTCACCCGGAGCAATTAGTTTTTTACCTTTCAATTTATTAAATTTGATACCTTCCAGTAACGCTTGTCAACTTGTTACGATCAGAATCTCTTTGACAAGGAAAACTGTATCGACTAAAACATGAAAGTACCCGGGCTTTATTGGTAAGTGTGAGTATGCATTTGAGCCACGGGACACGTGTAGTTTTGATTCAATATCAATTTATAGTCGTGTCATTTCGATGTAAATTTACATGTACAGTTTGCAATTCTTCTTATCTTACCAGCAGCATGGTCGGCAATGTATAGTACTCAAAAATAGATAATGTAATTGAAATGTTCATTCGAAAGACTAACTGTCTTGGCATGATTTGAAATGTGTGAGTTTTCTTCAAATTGACAAAGACTGACCACTAGGCATCAGCAAAAAAAACCTCGACTTTGTTCCTGACTCATATTGATTTTACAGGTCCAATTTCTGAGATGATAACGTTACAGTGTATCTACTTGAATGCGTTTAATTCAGATTATTGTCCCCCACTATGCTATTTCTTTGCAAGACTGTTTATTTAGGAAATTGACCTGGTGCACACTATTTGCCTTAAGCTATTATATTAACAAGTTATTTTGGCAACGTTACGCATTTAATATATCATTCAAAGTGAATTTTATGTGTTTGTTACTTCATTATTATTCAAACAAAAAACTCAGTCAAATAGTTTCCGAGAATAAAATCTCACATTGAAGAAAATAACAAATCCGGGGCTAAAAAGTGATGGTGACAAAAATATATCCCGTGAGGCGGAGTCGAACCACCGACCTAGAGATTACTAGATTCTATTCCACTACAGTCTCCCGCTCTACCAACTGAGCTATCACGGGGCGATGACAATTACCAGTAAATTGATGTATTTATTGTAAAGAATTTTTACGGAAGTTGGTCATATGGTGTGGCCTATTTTAAAGAAATGTTTTCATGTACCTTGTTCAATGTTTATAATTAGGACATTACAAAATCTCAATTACGTTGAACGAAGAAAGTCAGCCTTCCCTATGTTAAATATAATTCGTTGGGAAATTCTTTTCAGAACATAACAGGAGCGTTCAAAATATATGTTGGCCCGATTATTAAAGTATATGTAAAAAATAACATAGTAAGTGGAATGAGAAGATTTGTCTGCATCATTTATAATGCAGACGTTAAGCCAGATAGCAACTGTTGTATAAAAGCCTAATTTTTATGTCACTTTGTAACATTGCTCCGGTGGCACAATCGGTTAGCGCGCCGTACTTATAGACAGTACCTTCACTGTGCATAGCACAGTATGAGGAATGCGGAGGTTGTGAGTTCGATCCTCACCCGGAGCAATTAGTTTTTTACCTTTCAATTTATTAAATTTGATACCTTCCAGTAACGCTTGTCAACTTGTTACGATCAGAATCTCTTTGACAAGGAAAACTGTATCGACTAAAACATGAAAGTACCCGGGCTTTATTGGTAAGTGTGAGTATGCATTTGAGCCACGGGACACGTGTAGTTTTGATTCAATATCAATTTATAGTCGTGTCATTTCGATGTAAATTTACATGTACAGTTTGCAATTCTTCTTATCTTACCAGCAGCATGGTCGGCAATGTATAGTACTCAAAAATAGATAATGTAATTGAAATGTTCATTCGAAAGACTAACTGTCTTGGCATGATTTGAAATGTGTGAGTTTTCTTCAAATTGACAAAGACTGACCACTAGGCATCAGCAAAAAAAACCTCGACTTTGTTCCTGACTCATATTGATTTTACAGGTCCAATTTCTGAGATGATAACGTTACAGTGTATCTACTTGAATGCGTTTAATTCAGATTATTGTCCCCCACTATGCTATTTCTTTGCAAGACTGTTTATTTAGGAAATTGACCTGGTGCACACTATTTGCCTTAAGCTATTATATTAACAAGTTATTTTGGCAACGTTACGCATTTAATATATCATTCAAAGTGAATTTTATGTGTTTGTTACTTCATTATTATTCAAACAAAAAACTCAGTCAAATAGTTTCCGAGAATAAAATCTCACATTGAAGAAAATAACAAATCCGGGGCTAAAAAGTGATGGTGACAAAAATATATCCCGTGAGGCGGAGTCGAACCACCGACCTAGAGATTACTAGATTCTATTCCACTACAGTCTCCCGCTCTACCAACTGAGCTATCACGGGGCGATGACAATTACCAGTAAATTGATGTATTTATTGTAAAGAATTTTTACGGAAGTTGGTCATATGGTGTGGCCTATTTTAAAGAAATGTTTTCATGTACCTTGTTCAATGTTTATAATTAGGACATTACAAAATCTCAATTACGTTGAACGAAGAAAGTCAGCCTTCCCTATGTTAAATATAATTCGTTGGGAAATTCTTTTCAGAACATAACAGGAGCGTTCAAAATATATGTTGGCCCGATTATTAAAGTATATGTAAAAAATAACATAGTAAGTGGAATGAGAAGATTTGTCTGCATCATTTATAATGCAGACGTTAAGCCAGATAGCAACTGTTGTATAAAAGCCTAATTTTTATGTCACTTTGTAACATTGCTCCGGTGGCACAATCGGTTAGCGCGCCGTACTTATAGACAGTACCTTCACTGTGCATAGCACAGTATGAGGAATGCGGAGGTTGTGAGTTCGATCCTCACCCGGAGCAATTAGTTTTTTACCTTTCAATTTATTAAATTTGATACCTTCCAGTAACGCTTGTCAACTTGTTACGATCAGAATCTCTTTGACAAGGAAAACTGTATCGACTAAAACATGAAAGTACCCGGGCTTTATTGGTAAGTGTGAGTATGCATTTGAGCCACGGGACACGTGTAGTTTTGATTCAATATCAATTTATAGTCGTGTCATTTCGATGTAAATTTACATGTACAGTTTGCAATTCTTCTTATCTTACCAGCAGCATGGTCGGCAATGTATAGTACTCAAAAATAGATAATGTAATTGAAATGTTCATTCGAAAGACTAACTGTCTTGGCATGATTTGAAATGTGTGAGTTTTCTTCAAATTGACAAAGACTGACCACTAGGCATCAGCAAAAAAAACCTCGACTTTGTTCCTGACTCATATTGATTTTACAGGTCCAATTTCTGAGATGATAACGTTACAGTGTATCTACTTGAATGCGTTTAATTCAGATTATTGTCCCCCACTATGCTATTTCTTTGCAAGACTGTTTATTTAGGAAATTGACCTGGTGCACACTATTTGCCTTAAGCTATTATATTAACAAGTTATTTTGGCAACGTTACGCATTTAATATATCATTCAAAGTGAATTTTATGTGTTTGTTACTTCATTATTATTCAAACAAAAAACTCAGTCAAATAGTTTCCGAGAATAAAATCTCACATTGAAGAAAATAACAAATCCGGGGCTAAAAAGTGATGGTGACAAAAATATATCCCGTGAGGCGGAGTCGAACCACCGACCTAGAGATTACTAGATTCTATTCCACTACAGTCTCCCGCTCTACCAACTGAGCTATCACGGGGCGATGACAATTACCAGTAAATTGATGTATTTATTGTAAAGAATTTTTACGGAAGTTGGTCATATGGTGTGGCCTATTTTAAAGAAATGTTTTCATGTACCTTGTTCAATGTTTATAATTAGGACATTACAAAATCTCAATTACGTTGAACGAAGAAAGTCAGCCTTCCCTATGTTAAATATAATTCGTTGGGAAATTCTTTTCAGAACATAACAGGAGCGTTCAAAATATATGTTGGCCCGATTATTAAAGTATATGTAAAAAATAACATAGTAAGTGGAATGAGAAGATTTGTCTGCATCATTTATAATGCAGACGTTAAGCCAGATAGCAACTGTTGTATAAAAGCCTAATTTTTATGTCACTTTGTAACATTGCTCCGGTGGCACAATCGGTTAGTGCGCCGTACTTATAGACAGTACCTTCACTGTGCATAGCACAGTATGAGGAATGCGGAGGTTGTGAGTTCGATCCTCACCCGGAGCAATTAGTTTTTTACCTTTCAATTTATTAAATTTGATACCTTCCAGTAACGCTTGTCAACTTGTTACGATCAGAATCTCTTTGACAAGGAAAACTGTATCGACTAAAACATGAAAGTACCCGGGCTTTATTGGTAAGTGTGAGTATGCATTTGAGCCACGGGACACGTGTAGTTTTGATTCAATATCAATTTATAGTCGTGTCATTTCGATGTAAATTTACATGTACAGTTTGCAATTCTTCTTATCTTACCAGCAGCATGGTCGGCAATGTATAGTACTCAAAAATAGATAATGTAATTGAAATGTTCATTCGAAAGACTAACTGTCTTGGCATGATTTGAAATGTGTGAGTTTTCTTCAAATTGACAAAGACTGACCACTAGGCATCAGCAAAAAAAACCTCGACTTTGTTCCTGACTCATATTGATTTTACAGGTCCAATTTCTGAGATGATAACGTTACAGTGTATCTACTTGAATGCGTTTAATTCAGATTATTGTCCCCCACTATGCTATTTCTTTGCAAGACTGTTTATTTAGGAAATTGACCTGGTGCACACTATTTGCCTTAAGCTATTATATTAACAAGTTATTTTGGCAACGTTACGCATTTAATATATCATTCAAAGTGAATTTTATGTGTTTGTTACTTCATTATTATTCAAACAAAAAACTCAGTCAAATAGTTTCCGAGAATAAAATCTCACATTGAAGAAAATAACAAATCCGGGGCTAAAAAGTGATGGTGACAAAAATATATCCCGTGAGGCGGAGTCGAACCACCGACCTAGAGATTACTAGATTCTATTCCACTACAGTCTCCCGCTCTACCAACTGAGCTATCACGGGGCGATGACAATTACCAGTAAATTGATGTATTTATTGTAAAGAATTTTTACGGAAGTTGGTCATATGGTGTGGCCTATTTTAAAGAAATGTTTTCATGTACCTTGTTCAATGTTTATAATTAGGACATTACAAAATCTCAATTACGTTGAACGAAGAAAGTCAGCCTTCCCTATGTTAAATATAATTCGTTGGGAAATTCTTTTCAGAACATAACAGGAGCGTTCAAAATATATGTTGGCCCGATTATTAAAGTATATGTAAAAAATAACATAGTAAGTGGAATGAGAAGATTTGTCTGCATCATTTATAATGCAGACGTTAAGCCAGATAGCAACTGTTGTATAAAAGCCTAATTTTTATGTCACTTTGTAACATTGCTCCGGTGGCACAATCGGTTAGCGCGCCGTACTTATAGACAGTACCTTCACTGTGCATAGCACAGTATGAGGAATGCGGAGGTTGTGAGTTCGATCCTCACCCGGAGCAATTAGTTTTTTACCTTTCAATTTATTAAATTTGATACCTTCCAGTAACGCTTGTCAACTTGTTACGATCAGAATCTCTTTGACAAGGAAAACTGTATCGACTAAAACATGAAAGTACCCGGGCTTTATTGGTAAGTGTGAGTATGCATTTGAGCCACGGGACACGTGTAGTTTTGATTCAATATCAATTTATAGTCGTGTCATTTCGATGTAAATTTACATGTACAGTTTGCAATTCTTCTTATCTTACCAGCAGCATGGTCGGCAATGTATAGTACTCAAAAATAGATAATGTAATTGAAATGTTCATTCGAAAGACTAACTGTCTTGGCATGATTTGAAATGTGTGAGTTTTCTTCAAATTGACAAAGACTGACCACTAGGCATCAGCAAAAAAAACCTCGACTTTGTTCCTGACTCATATTGATTTTACAGGTCCAATTTCTGAGATGATAACGTTACAGTGTATCTACTTGAATGCGTTTAATTCAGATTATTGTCCCCCACTATGCTATTTCTTTGCAAGACTGTTTATTTAGGAAATTGACCTGGTGCACACTATTTGCCTTAAGCTATTATATTAACAAGTTATTTTGGCAACGTTACGCATTTAATATATCATTCAAAGTGAATTTTATGTGTTTGTTACTTCATTATTATTCAAACAAAAAACTCAGTCAAATAGTTTCCGAGAATAAAATCTCACATTGAAGAAAATAACAAATCCGGGGCTAAAAAGTGATGGTGACAAAAATATATCCCGTGAGGCGGAGTCGAACCACCGACCTAGAGATTACTAGATTCTATTCCACTACAGTCTCCCGCTCTACCAACTGAGCTATCACGGGGCGATGACAATTACCAGTAAATTGATGTATTTATTGTAAAGAATTTTTACGGAAGTTGGTCATATGGTGTGGCCTATTTTAAAGAAATGTTTTCATGTACCTTGTTCAATGTTTATAATTAGGACATTACAAAATCTCAATTACGTTGAACGAAGAAAGTCAGCCTTCCCTATGTTAAATATAATTCGTTGGGAAATTCTTTTCAGAACATAACAGGAGCGTTCAAAATATATGTTGGCCCGATTATTAAAGTATATGTAAAAAATAACATAGTAAGTGGAATGAGAAGATTTGTCTGCATCATTTATAATGCAGACGTTAAGCCAGATAGCAACTGTTGTATAAAAGCCTAATTTTTATGTCACTTTGTAACATTGCTCCGGTGGCACAATCGGTTAGCGCGCCGTACTTATAGACAGTACCTTCACTGTGCATAGCACAGTATGAGGAATGCGGAGGTTGTGAGTTCGATCCTCACCCGGAGCAATTAGTTTTTTACCTTTCAATTTATTAAATTTGATACCTTCCAGTAACGCTTGTCAACTTGTTACGATCAGAATCTCTTTGACAAGGAAAACTGTATCGACTAAAACATGAAAGTACCCGGGCTTTATTGGTAAGTGTGAGTATGCATTTGAGCCACGGGACACGTGTAGTTTTGATTCAATATCAATTTATAGTCGTGTCATTTCGATGTAAATTTACATGTACAGTTTGCAATTCTTCTTATCTTACCAGCAGCATGGTCGGCAATGTATAGTACTCAAAAATAGATAATGTAATTGAAATGTTCATTCGAAAGACTAACTGTCTTGGCATGATTTGAAATGTGTGAGTTTTCTTCAAATTGACAAAGACTGACCACTAGGCATCAGCAAAAAAAACCTCGACTTTGTTCCTGACTCATATTGATTTTACAGGTCCAATTTCTGAGATGATAACGTTACAGTGTATCTACTTGAATGCGTTTAATTCAGATTATTGTCCCCCACTATGCTATTTCTTTGCAAGACTGTTTATTTAGGAAATTGACCTGGTGCACACTATTTGCCTTAAGCTATTATATTAACAAGTTATTTTGGCAACGTTACGCATTTAATATATCATTCAAAGTGAATTTTATGTGTTTGTTACTTCATTATTATTCAAACAAAAAACTCAGTCAAATAGTTTCCGAGAATAAAATCTCACATTGAAGAAAATAACAAATCCGGGGCTAAAAAGTGATGGTGACAAAAATATATCCCGTGAGGCGGAGTCGAACCACCGACCTAGAGATTACTAGATTCTATTCCACTACAGTCTCCCGCTCTACCAACTGAGCTATCACGGGGCGATGACAATTACCAGTAAATTGATGTATTTATTGTAAAGAATTTTTACGGAAGTTGGTCATATGGTGTGGCCTATTTTAAAGAAATGTTTTCATGTACCTTGTTCAATGTTTATAATTAGGACATTACAAAATCTCAATTACGTTGAACGAAGAAAGTCAGCCTTCCCTATGTTAAATATAATTCGTTGGGAAATTCTTTTCAGAACATAACAGGAGCGTTCAAAATATATGTTGGCCCGATTATTAAAGTATATGTAAAAAATAACATAGTAAGTGGAATGAGAAGATTTGTCTGCATCATTTATAATGCAGACGTTAAGCCAGATAGCAACTGTTGTATAAAAGCCTAATTTTTATGTCACTTTGTAACATTGCTCCGGTGGCACAATCGGTTAGCGCGCCGTACTTATAGACAGTACCTTCACTGTGCATAGCACAGTATGAGGAATGCGGAGGTTGTGAGTTCGATCCTCACCCGGAGCAATTAGTTTTTTACCTTTCAATTTATTAAATTTGATACCTTCCAGTAACGCTTGTCAACTTGTTACGATCAGAATCTCTTTGACAAGGAAAACTGTATCGACTAAAACATGAAAGTACCCGGGCTTTATTGGTAAGTGTGAGTATGCATTTGAGCCACGGGACACGTGTAGTTTTGATTCAATATCAATTTATAGTCGTGTCATTTCGATGTAAATTTACATGTACAGTTTGCAATTCTTCTTATCTTACCAGCAGCATGGTCGGCAATGTATAGTACTCAAAAATAGATAATGTAATTGAAATGTTCATTCGAAAGACTAACTGTCTTGGCATGATTTGAAATGTGTGAGTTTTCTTCAAATTGACAAAGACTGACCACTAGGCATCAGCAAAAAAAACCTCGACTTTGTTCCTGACTCATATTGATTTTACAGGTCCAATTTCTGAGATGATAACGTTACAGTGTATCTACTTGAATGCGTTTAATTCAGATTATTGTCCCCCACTATGCTATTTCTTTGCAAGACTGTTTATTTAGGAAATTGACCTGGTGCACACTATTTGCCTTAAGCTATTATATTAACAAGTTATTTTGGCAACGTTACGCATTTAATATATCATTCAAAGTGAATTTTATGTGTTTGTTACTTCATTATTATTCAAACAAAAAACTCAGTCAAATAGTTTCCGAGAATAAAATCTCACATTGAAGAAAATAACAAATCCGGGGCTAAAAAGTGATGGTGACAAAAATATATCCCGTGAGGCGGAGTCGAACCACCGACCTAGAGATTACTAGATTCTATTCCACTACAGTCTCCCGCTCTACCAACTGAGCTATCACGGGGCGATGACAATTACCAGTAAATTGATGTATTTATTGTAAAGAATTTTTACGGAAGTTGGTCATATGGTGTGGCCTATTTTAAAGAAATGTTTTCATGTACCTTGTTCAATGTTTATAATTAGGACATTACAAAATCTCAATTACGTTGAACGAAGAAAGTCAGCCTTCCCTATGTTAAATATAATTCGTTGGGAAATTCTTTTCAGAACATAACAGGAGCGTTCAAAATATATGTTGGCCCGATTATTAAAGTATATGTAAAAAATAACATAGTAAGTGGAATGAGAAGATTTGTCTGCATCATTTATAATGCAGACGTTAAGCCAGATAGCAACTGTTGTATAAAAGCCTAATTTTTATGTCACTTTGTAACATTGCTCCGGTGGCACAATCGGTTAGCGCGCCGTACTTATAGACAGTACCTTCACTGTGCATAGCACAGTATGAGGAATGCGGAGGTTGTGAGTTCGATCCTCACCCGGAGCAATTAGTTTTTTACCTTTCAATTTATTAAATTTGATACCTTCCAGTAACGCTTGTCAACTTGTTACGATCAGAATCTCTTTGACAAGGAAAACTGTATCGACTAAAACATGAAAGTACCCGGGCTTTATTGGTAAGTGTGAGTATGCATTTGAGCCACGGGACACGTGTAGTTTTGATTCAATATCAATTTATAGTCGTGTCATTTCGATGTAAATTTACATGTACAGTTTGCAATTCTTCTTATCTTACCAGCAGCATGGTCGGCAATGTATAGTACTCAAAAATAGATAATGTAATTGAAATGTTCATTCGAAAGACTAACTGTCTTGGCATGATTTGAAATGTGTGAGTTTTCTTCAAATTGACAAAGACTGACCACTAGGCATCAGCAAAAAAAACCTCGACTTTGTTCCTGACTCATATTGATTTTACAGGTCCAATTTCTGAGATGATAACGTTACAGTGTATCTACTTGAATGCGTTTAATTCAGATTATTGTCCCCCACTATGCTATTTCTTTGCAAGACTGTTTATTTAGGAAATTGACCTGGTGCACACTATTTGCCTTAAGCTATTATATTAACAAGTTATTTTGGCAACGTTACGCATTTAATATATCATTCAAAGTGAATTTTATGTGTTTGTTACTTCATTATTATTCAAACAAAAAACTCAGTCAAATAGTTTCCGAGAATAAAATCTCACATTGAAGAAAATAACAAATCCGGGGCTAAAAAGTGATGGTGACAAAAATATATCCCGTGAGGCGGAGTCGAACCACCGACCTAGAGATTACTAGATTCTATTCCACTACAGTCTCCCGCTCTACCAACTGAGCTATCACGGGGCGATGACAATTACCAGTAAATTGATGTATTTATTGTAAAGAATTTTTACGGAAGTTGGTCATATGGTGTGGCCTATTTTAAAGAAATGTTTTCATGTACCTTGTTCAATGTTTATAATTAGGACATTACAAAATCTCAATTACGTTGAACGAAGAAAGTCAGCCTTCCCTATGTTAAATATAATTCGTTGGGAAATTCTTTTCAGAACATAACAGGAGCGTTCAAAATATATGTTGGCCCGATTATTAAAGTATATGTAAAAAATAACATAGTAAGTGGAATGAGAAGATTTGTCTGCATCATTTATAATGCAGACGTTAAGCCAGATAGCAACTGTTGTATAAAAGCCTAATTTTTATGTCACTTTGTAACATTGCTCCGGTGGCACAATCGGTTAGCGCGCCGTACTTATAGACAGTACCTTCACTGTGCATAGCACAGTATGAGGAATGCGGAGGTTGTGAGTTCGATCCTCACCCGGAGCAATTAGTTTTTTACCTTTCAATTTATTAAATTTGATACCTTCCAGTAACGCTTGTCAACTTGTTACGATCAGAATCTCTTTGACAAGGAAAACTGTATCGACTAAAACATGAAAGTACCCGGGCTTTATTGGTAAGTGTGAGTATGCATTTGAGCCACGGGACACGTGTAGTTTTGATTCAATATCAATTTATAGTCGTGTCATTTCGATGTAAATTTACATGTACAGTTTGCAATTCTTCTTATCTTACCAGCAGCATGGTCGGCAATGTATAGTACTCAAAAATAGATAATGTAATTGAAATGTTCATTCGAAAGACTAACTGTCTTGGCATGATTTGAAATGTGTGAGTTTTCTTCAAATTGACAAAGACTGACCACTAGGCATCAGCAAAAAAAACCTCGACTTTGTTCCTGACTCATATTGATTTTACAGGTCCAATTTCTGAGATGATAACGTTACAGTGTATCTACTTGAATGCGTTTAATTCAGATTATTGTCCCCCACTATGCTATTTCTTTGCAAGACTGTTTATTTAGGAAATTGACCTGGTGCACACTATTTGCCTTAAGCTATTATATTAACAAGTTATTTTGGCAACGTTACGCATTTAATATATCATTCAAAGTGAATTTTATGTGTTTGTTACTTCATTATTATTCAAACAAAAAACTCAGTCAAATAGTTTCCGAGAATAAAATCTCACATTGAAGAAAATAACAAATCCGGGGCTAAAAAGTGATGGTGACAAAAATATATCCCGTGAGGCGGAGTCGAACCACCGACCTAGAGATTACTAGATTCTATTCCACTACAGTCTCCCGCTCTACCAACTGAGCTATCACGGGGCGATGACAATTACCAGTAAATTGATGTATTTATTGTAAAGAATTTTTACGGAAGTTGGTCATATGGTGTGGCCTATTTTAAAGAAATGTTTTCATGTACCTTGTTCAATGTTTATAATTAGGACATTACAAAATCTCAATTACGTTGAACGAAGAAAGTCAGCCTTCCCTATGTTAAATATAATTCGTTGGGAAATTCTTTTCAGAACATAACAGGAGCGTTCAAAATATATGTTGGCCCGATTATTAAAGTATATGTAAAAAATAACATAGTAAGTGGAATGAGAAGATTTGTCTGCATCATTTATAATGCAGACGTTAAGCCAGATAGCAACTGTTGTATAAAAGCCTAATTTTTATGTCACTTTGTAACATTGCTCCGGTGGCACAATCGGTTAGCGCGCCGTACTTATAGACAGTACCTTCACTGTGCATAGCACAGTATGAGGAATGCGGAGGTTGTGAGTTCGATCCTCACCCGGAGCAATTAGTTTTTTACCTTTCAATTTATTAAATTTGATACCTTCCAGTAACGCTTGTCAACTTGTTACGATCAGAATCTCTTTGACAAGGAAAACTGTATCGACTAAAACATGAAAGTACCCGGGCTTTATTGGTAAGTGTGAGTATGCATTTGAGCCACGGGACACGTGTAGTTTTGATTCAATATCAATTTATAGTCGTGTCATTTCGATGTAAATTTACATGTACAGTTTGCAATTCTTCTTATCTTACCAGCAGCATGGTCGGCAATGTATAGTACTCAAAAATAGATAATGTAATTGAAATGTTCATTCGAAAGACTAACTGTCTTGGCATGATTTGAAATGTGTGAGTTTTCTTCAAATTGACAAAGACTGACCACTAGGCATCAGCAAAAAAAACCTCGACTTTGTTCCTGACTCATATTGATTTTACAGGTCCAATTTCTGAGATGATAACGTTACAGTGTATCTACTTGAATGCGTTTAATTCAGATTATTGTCCCCCACTATGCTATTTCTTTGCAAGACTGTTTATTTAGGAAATTGACCTGGTGCACACTATTTGCCTTAAGCTATTATATTAACAAGTTATTTTGGCAACGTTACGCATTTAATATATCATTCAAAGTGAATTTTATGTGTTTGTTACTTCATTATTATTCAAACAAAAAACTCAGTCAAATAGTTTCCGAGAATAAAATCTCACATTGAAGAAAATAACAAATCCGGGGCTAAAAAGTGATGGTGACAAAAATATATCCCGTGAGGCGGAGTCGAACCACCGACCTAGAGATTACTAGATTCTATTCCACTACAGTCTCCCGCTCTACCAACTGAGCTATCACGGGGCGATGACAATTACCAGTAAATTGATGTATTTATTGTAAAGAATTTTTACGGAAGTTGGTCATATGGTGTGGCCTATTTTAAAGAAATGTTTTCATGTACCTTGTTCAATGTTTATAATTAGGACATTACAAAATCTCAATTACGTTGAACGAAGAAAGTCAGCCTTCCCTATGTTAAATATAATTCGTTGGGAAATTCTTTTCAGAACATAACAGGAGCGTTCAAAATATATGTTGGCCCGATTATTAAAGTATATGTAAAAAATAACATAGTAAGTGGAATGAGAAGATTTGTCTGCATCATTTATAATGCAGACGTTAAGCCAGATAGCAACTGTTGTATAAAAGCCTAATTTTTATGTCACTTTGTAACATTGCTCCGGTGGCACAATCGGTTAGCGCGCCGTACTTATAGACAGTACCTTCACTGTGCATAGCACAGTATGAGGAATGCGGAGGTTGTGAGTTCGATCCTCACCCGGAGCAATTAGTTTTTTACCTTTCAATTTATTAAATTTGATACCTTCCAGTAACGCTTGTCAACTTGTTACGATCAGAATCTCTTTGACAAGGAAAACTGTATCGACTAAAACATGAAAGTACCCGGGCTTTATTGGTAAGTGTGAGTATGCATTTGAGCCACGGGACACGTGTAGTTTTGATTCAATATCAATTTATAGTCGTGTCATTTCGATGTAAATTTACATGTACAGTTTGCAATTCTTCTTATCTTACCAGCAGCATGGTCGGCAATGTATAGTACTCAAAAATAGATAATGTAATTGAAATGTTCATTCGAAAGACTAACTGTCTTGGCATGATTTGAAATGTGTGAGTTTTCTTCAAATTGACAAAGACTGACCACTAGGCATCAGCAAAAAAAACCTCGACTTTGTTCCTGACTCATATTGATTTTACAGGTCCAATTTCTGAGATGATAACGTTACAGTGTATCTACTTGAATGCGTTTAATTCAGATTATTGTCCCCCACTATGCTATTTCTTTGCAAGACTGTTTATTTAGGAAATTGACCTGGTGCACACTATTTGCCTTAAGCTATTATATTAACAAGTTATTTTGGCAACGTTACGCATTTAATATATCATTCAAAGTGAATTTTATGTGTTTGTTACTTCATTATTATTCAAACAAAAAACTCAGTCAAATAGTTTCCGAGAATAAAATCTCACATTGAAGAAAATAACAAATCCGGGGCTAAAAAGTGATGGTGACAAAAATATATCCCGTGAGGCGGAGTCGAACCACCGACCTAGAGATTACTAGATTCTATTCCACTGACAGTCTCCCGCTCTACCAACTGAGCTATCACGGGGCGATGACAATTACCAGTAAATTGATGTATTTATTGTAAAGAATTTTTACGGAAGTTGGTCATATGGTGTGGCCTATTTTAAAGAAATGTTTTCATGTACCTTGTTCAATGTTTATAATTAGGACATTACAAAATCTCAATTACGTTGAACGAAGAAAGTCAGCCTTCCCTATGTTAAATATAATTCGTTGGGAAATTCTTTTCAGAACATAACAGGAGCGTTCAAAATATATGTTGGCCCGATTATTAAAGTATATGTAAAAATAACATAGTAAGTGGAATGAGAAGATTTGTCTGCATCATTTATAATGCAGACGTTAAGCCAGATAGCAACTGTTGTATAAAAGCCTAATTTTTATGTCACTTTGTAACATTGCTCCGGTGGCACAATCGGTTAGCGCGCCGTACTTATAGACAGTACCTTCACTGTGCATAGCACAGTATGAGGAATGCGGAGGTTGTGAGTTCGATCCTCACCCGGAGCAATTAGTTTTTTACCTTTCAATTTATTAAATTTGATACCTTCCAGTAACGCTTGTCAACTTGTTACGATCAGAATCTCTTTGACAAGGAAAACTGTATCGACTAAAACATGAAAGTACCCGGGCTTTATTGGTAAGTGTGAGTATGCATTTGAGCCACGGGACACGTGTAGTTTTGATTCAATATCAATTTATAGTCGTGTCATTTCGATGTAAATTTACATGTACAGTTTGCAATTCTTCTTATCTTACCAGCAGCATGGTCGGCAATGTATAGTACTCAAAAATAGATAATGTAATTGAAATGTTCATTCGAAAGACTAACTGTCTTGCATGATTTGAAATGTGTGAGTTTTCTTCAAATTGACAAAGACTGACCACTAGGCATCAGCAAAAAAACCTCGACTTTGTTCCTGACTCATATTGATTTTACAGGTCCAATTTCTGAGATGATAACGTTACAGTGTATCTACTTGAATGCGTTTAATTCAGATTATTGTCCCCCACTATGCTATTTCTTTGCAAGACTGTTTATTTAGGAAATTGACCTGGTGCACACTATTTGCCTTAAGCTATTATATTAACAAGTTATTTTGGCAACGTTACGCATTTAATATATCATTCAAAGTGAATTTTATGTGTTTGTTACTTCATTATTATTCAAACAAAAAACTCAGTCAAATAGTTTCCGAGAATAAAATCTCACATTGAAGAAAATAACAAATCCGGGGCTAAAAAGTGATGGTGACAAAAATATATCCCGTGAGGCGGAGTCGAACCACCGACCTAGAGATTACTAGATTCTATTCCACTACAGTCTCCCGCTCTACCAACTGAGCTATCACGGGGCGATGACAATTACCAGTAAATTGATGT
>NC_086374.1:103686416-103707636 GCF_036588685.1 Mytilus trossulus | reverse complement strand
ACTCTCAAACAATTAAAAGTATTCAAATAGTAAAGAACTATAAAAGTGAACAACCAACACAGCTCATTATGTTTTGAAATGTGTTTCCTTTAAGATAAATATGTTTCTTTCTGCCCTACATTCACCTTGACAAGTAACTACAATGTTAATGGTAATGTTATGAAGTATTTACACCTTAAATTGGAGTTTTAGAATCATGGCCTCGGTAGCGCAGTAGGTAGCGCGTCAGTCTCATAATCACAAATGACAGAGCGATCTGAAGGTCGTGAGTTCGATCCTCACCCGGGCATAGTTTTTTTCTACCCGTTACTCTTGTTTTCAACGCATTTCTGATAGTTCTGAAAACTTGTGTCATACATTTGTACTGTAATATGCTATTTTCTGCAATGTTTGTCATGCATTTTAAAGTGCATTGAGCTAGCGTTCAGCATTTGAAATATATATACTATTATCAAGGATTAAACAGAATAATTCTTTTCTATTAAGTATTACAACAATTTTAATATCTTCTGAGTATTAACTTTTTATCCATTTCATATTTTGTCAACCAATGCAAAAATCGATAAACTACTTTTCTAACTTACTAAAAAAATCACTTGGCAGCGGTGGGATTCGAACCCACGCCTCCGAGGAGACTGGTGCCTTAAACCAGCGCCTTAGACCGCTCGGCCACGCTACCGACGCTTTATATGTGAGCTAAATCAAGATATCATTCGTTTACAACATTTACAACTGTACGTATAATATGTCTTATAGGCATACATTACGAAATATTACGTAGAAATATGTTTCTTTATGGTTTTCCTATTTCAAACTCAAAAAATTCATTGTTTATACTAATATTGCAATGCAATCATATTATATATTCCGCTTCTTTCTCTAACCAGATCGAGCTATCCATTATTTGTTAAGTTCAGTTTTGGGGGGAATGTCTATCATATGGTAACATGCATAGTTTTGACTGAGAATTTGATACTCACAAGTAACTTCATACCGGAACGGAGGGGCGGTTTCACCATTTCACATTGGACGGAACCATGCCATCTAGATTGTTCATTGTTGAGGGCGCGATCGAAGCAACCGTTTAGTCATGGGTAGAAAGTATAACGCTTGAACGCAAGCTCGCTATATCTGATCATCGAAACGTGATAAATGCACGTGCAAAACGGGCAAATTGGAAAGCAAACTATTTCTCGTTAGCAACAAATTGCCTCCGCAGATTATTATTCCTGACGAGTTTCTATCAGCACGACTCAATTACCTTTGGAGAAAAGAAAATGAAAAAAACTCTCAAACAATTAAAAGTATTTCAAATAGTAAGAACTATAAAAGTGAACAACCAACACAGCTCATTATGTTTTGAAATGTGTTTCCTTTAAGATAAATATGTTTCTTTCTGCCCTACATTCACCTTGACAAGTAACTACAATGTTAATGGTAATGTTATGAAGTATTTACACCTTAAATTGGAGTTTTAGAATCATGGCCTCGGTAGCGCAGTAGGTAGCGCGTCAGTCTCATAATCACAAATGACAGAGCGATCTGAAGGTCGTGAGTTCGATCCTCACCCGGGGCATAGTTTTTTTTCTACCCGTTACTCTTGTTTTCAACGCATTTCTGATAGTTCTGAAAACTTGTGTCATACATTTGTACCTGTAATATGCTATTTTCTGCAATGTTTGTCATGCATTTTAAAGTGCATTGAGCTAGCGTTCAGCATTTGAAATATATATACTATTATCAAGGATTAAACAGAATAATTCTTTTCTATTAAGTATTACAACAATTTTAATATCTTCTGAGTATTAACTTTTTATCCATTTCATATTTTGTCAACCAATGCAAAAATCGATAAACTACTTTTCTAACTTACTAAAAAATCACTTGGCAGCGGTGGGATTCGAACCCACGCCTCCGAGGAGACTGGTGCCTTAAACCAGGCGCCTTAGACCGCTCGGCCACGCTACCGACGCTTTATATGTGAGCTAAATCAAGATATCATTCGTTTACAACATTTACAACTGTACGTATAATATGTCTTATAGGCATACATTACGAAATATTACGTAGAAATATGTTTCTTTATGGTTTTCCTATTTCAAACTCCAAAAAATTCATTGTTTATACTAATATTGCAATGCAATCATATTATATATTCCGCTTCTTTCTCTAACCAGATCGAGCTATCCATTATTTGTTAAGTTCAGTTTTTGGGGGAATGTCTATCATATGGTAACATGCATAGTTTTGACTGAGAATTTGATACTCACAAGTAACTTCATACCGGAACGGAGGGGCGGTTTTCACCATTTCACATTGGACGGAACCATGCCATCTAGATTGTTCATTGTTGAGGGCGCGATCGAAGCAACCGTTTAGTCATGGGTAGAAAGTATAACGCTTGAACGCAAGCTCGCTATATCTGATCATCGAAACGTGATAAATGCACGTGCAAAACGGGCAAATTGGAAAGCAAACTATTTCTCGTTAGCAACAAATTGCCTCCGCAGATTATTATTCTGACGAGTTTCTATCAGCACGACTCAATTTACCTTTGGAGAAAAGAAAATGAAAAAAACTCTCAAACAATTAAAAGTATTTCAAATAGTAAAGAACTATAAAAGTGAACAACCAACACAGCTCATTATGTTTTGAAATGTGTTTCCTTTAAGATAAATATGTTTCTTTCTGCCCTACATTCACCTTGACAAGTAACTACAATGTTAATGGTAATGTTATGAAGTATTTACACCTTAATTGGAGTTTTAGAATCATGGCCTCGGTAGCGCAGTAGGTAGCGCGTCAGTCTCATAATCACAAATGACAGAGCGATCTGAAGGTCGTGAGTTCGATCCTCACCCGGGGCATAGTTTTTTTCTACCCGTTACTCTTGTTTTCAACGCATTTCTGATAGTTCTGAAAACTTGTGTCATACATTTGTACCTGTAATATGCTATTTTCTGCAATGTTTGTCATGCATTTTAAAGTGCATTGAGCTAGCGTTCAGCATTTGAAATATATATACTATTATCAGGATTAAACAGAATAATTCTTTTCTATTAAGTATTACAACAATTTTAATATCTTCTGAGTATTAACTTTTTATCCATTTCATATTTTGTCAACCAATGCAAAAATCGATAAACTACTTTTCTAACTTACTAAAAAAATCACTTGGCAGCGGTGGATTCGAACCCACGCCTCCGAGGAGACTGGTGCCTTAAACCAGCGCCCTTAGACCGCTCGGCCACGCTACCGACGCTTTATATGTGAGCTAAATCAAGATATCATTCGTTTACAACATTTACAACTGTACGTATAATATGTCTTATAGGCATACATTACGAAATATTACGTAGAAATATGTTTCTTTATGGTTTTCCTATTTCAAACTCAAAAAATTCATTGTTTATACTAATATTGCAATGCAATCATATTATATATTCCGCTTCTTTCTCTAACCAGATCGAGCTATCCATTATTTGTTAAGTTCAGTTTTTGGGGGGAATGTCTATATATGGTAACATGCATAGTTTTGACTGAGAATTTGATACTCACAAGTACTTCATACCGGAACGGAGGGGCGGTTTTCACCATTTCACATTGGACGGAACCATGCCATCTAGATTGTTCATTGTTGAGGGCGCGATCGAAGCAACCGTTTAGTCATGGGTAGAAAGTATAACGCTTGAACGCAAGCTCGCTATATCTGATCATCGAAACGTGATAAATGCACGTGCAAAACGGGCAAATTGGAAAGCAAACTATTTCTCGTTAGCAACAAATTGCCTCCGCAGATTATTATTCTGACGAGTTTCTATCAGCACGACTCAATTTACCTATTGGAGAAAAGAAAATGAAAAAAAACTCTCAAACAATTAAAAGTATTTCAAATAGTAAAGAACTATAAAAGTGAACAACCAACACAGCTCATTATGTTTTGAAATGTGTTTCCTTTAAGATAAATATGTTTCTTTCTGCCCTACATTCACCTTGACAAGTAACTACAATGTTAATGGTAATGTTATGAAGTATTTACACCTTAAATTGGAGTTTTAGAATCATGGCCTCGGTAGCGCAGTAGGTAGCGCGTCAGTCTCATAATCACAAATGACAGAGCGATCTGAAGGTCGTGAGTTCGATCCTCACCCGGGGCATAGTTTTTTTCTACCCGTTACTCTTGTTTTCAACGCATTTCTGATAGTTCTGAAAACTTGTGTCATACATTTGTACCTGTAATATGCTATTTTCTGCAATGTTTGTCATGCATTTTAAAGTGCATTGAGCTAGCGTTCAGCATTTGAAATATAATATACTATTATCAAGGATTAAACAGAATAATTCTTTTCTATTAAGTATTACAACAATTTTAATATCTTCTGAGTATTAACTTTTTATCCATTTCATATTTTGTCAACCAATGCAAAAATCGATAAACTACTTTTCTAACTTACTAAAAAAATCACTTGGCAGCGGTGGGATTCGAACCCACGCCTCCGAGGAGACTGGTGCCTTAAACCAGCGCCTTAGACCGCTCGGCCACGCTACCGACGCTTTATATGTGAGCTAAATCAAGATATCATTCGTTTTACAACATTTACAACTGTACGTATAATATGTCTTATAGGCATACATTACGAAATATTACGTAGAAATATGTTTCTTTATGGTTTTCCTATTTCAAACTCAAAAAATTCATTGTTTATACTAATATTGCAATGCAATCATATTATATATTCCGCTTCTTTCTCTAACCAGATCGAGCTATCCATTATTTGTTAAGTTCAGTTTTTGGGGGGAATGTCTATCATATGGTAACATGCATAGTTTTGACTGAGAATTTGATACTCACAAGTAACTTCATACCGGAACGGAGGGGCGGTTTTCACCATTTCACATTGGACGGAACCATGCCATCTAGATTGTTCATTGTTGAGGGCGCGATCGAAGCAACCGTTTAGTCATGGGTAGAAAGTATAACGCTTGAACGCAAGCTCGCTATATCTGATCATCGAAACGTGATAAATGCACGTGCAAAACGGGCAAATTGGAAAGCAAACTATTTCTCGTTAGCAACAAATTGCCTCCGCAGATTATTATTCTGACGAGTTTCTATCAGCACGACTCAATTTACCTTTGGAGAAAAGAAAATGAAAAAAACTCTCAAACAATTAAAAGTATTTCAAATAGTAAAGAACTATAAAAGTGAACAACCAACACAGCTCATTATGTTTTGAAATGTGTTTCCTTTAAGATAAATATGTTTCTTTCTGCCCTACATTCACCTGACAAGTAACTACAATGTTAATGGTAATGTTATGAAGTATTTACACCTTAAATTGGAGTTTTAGAATCATGGCCTCGGTAGCGCAGTAGGTAGCGCGTCAGTCTCATAATCACAAATGACAGAGCGATCTGAAGGTCGTGAGTTCGATCCTCACCCGGGGCATAGTTTTTTTCTACCCGTTACTCTTGTTTTCAACGCATTTCTGATAGTTCTGAAAACTTGTGTCATACATTTGTACCTGTAATATGCTATTTTCTGCAATGTTTGTCATGCATTTTAAAGTGCATTGAGCTAGCGTTCAGCATTTGAAATATATATACTATTATCAAGGATTAAACAGAATAATTCTTTTCTATTAAGTATTACAACAATTTTAATATCTTCTGAGTATTAACTTTTTATCCATTTCATATTTTGTCAACCAATGCAAAAATCGATAAACTACTTTTCTAACTTACTAAAAAAATCACTTGGCAGCGGTGGGATTCGAACCCACGCCTCCGAGGAGACTGGTGCCTTAAACCAGCGCCTTAGACCGCTCGGCCACGCTACCGACGCTTTATATGTGAGCTAAATCAAGATATCATTCGTTTACAACATTTACAACTGTACGTATAATATGTCTTATAGGCATACATTACGAATATTACGTAGAAATATGTTTCTTTATGGTTTTCCTATTTCAAACTCAAAAAATTCATTGTTTATACTAATATTGCAATGCAATCATATTATATATTCCGCTTCTTTCTCTAACCAGATCGAGCTATCCATTATTTGTTAAGTTCAGTTTTTGGGGGGAATGTCTATCATATGGTAACATGCATAGTTTTGACTGAGAATTTGATACTCACAAGTAACTTCATACCGGAACGGAGGGGCGGTTTTCACCATTTCACATTGGACGGAACCATGCCATCTAGATTGTTCATTGTTGAGGGCGCGATCGAAGCAACCGTTTAGTCATGGGTAGAAAGTATAACGCTTGAACGCAAGCTCGCTATATCTGATCATCGAAACGTGATAAATGCACGTGCAAAACGGGCAAATTGGAAAGCAAACTATTTCTCGTTAGCAACAAATTGCCTCCGCAGATTATTATTCTGACGAGTTTCTATCAGCACGACTCAATTTACCTTTGGAGAAAAGAAAATGAAAAAAACTCTCAAACAATTAAAAGTATTTCAAATAGTAAAGAACTATAAAAGTGAACAACCAACACAGCTCATTATGTTTTGAAATGTGTTTCCTTTAAGATAAATATGTTTCTTTCTGCCCTACATTCACCTTGACAAGTAACTACAATGTTAATGGTAATGTTATGAAGTATTTACACCTTAAATTGGAGTTTTAGAATCATGGCCTCGGTAGCGCAGTAGGTAGCGCGTCAGTCTCATAATCACAAATGACAGAGCGATCTGAAGGTCGTGAGTTCGATCCTCACCCGGGGCATAGTTTTTTCTACCCGTTACTCTTGTTTTCAACGCATTTCTGATAGTTCTGAAAACTTGTGTCATACATTTGTACCTGTAATATGCTATTTTCTGCAATGTTTGTCATGCATTTTAAAGTGCATTGAGCTAGCGTTCAGCATTTGAAATATATATACTATTATCAAGGATTAAACAGAATAATTCTTTTCTATTAAGTATTACAACAATTTTAATATCTTCTGAGTATTAACTTTTTATCCATTTCATATTTTGTCAACCAATGCAAAAATCGATAAACTACTTTTCTAACTTACTAAAAAAATCACTTGGCAGCGGTGGGATTCGAACCCACGCCTCCGAGGAGACTGGTGCCTTAAACCAGCGCCTTAGACCGCTCGGCCACGCTACCGACGCTTTATATGTGAGCTAAATCAAGATATCATTCGTTTACAACATTTACAACTGTACGTATAATATGTCTTATAGGCATACATTACGAAATATTACGTAGAAATATGTTTCTTTATGGTTTTCCTATTTCAAACTCAAAAAATTCATTGTTTATACTAATATTGCAATGCAATCATATTATATATTCCGCTTCTTTCTCTAACCAGATCGAGCTATCCATTATTTGTTAAGTTCAGTTTTTGGGGGGAATGTCTATCATATGGTAACATGCATAGTTTTGACTGAGAATTTGATACTCACAAGTAACTTCATACCGGAACGGAGGGGCGGTTTTCACCATTTCACATTGGACGGAACCATGCCATCTAGATTGTTCATTGTTGAGGGCGCGATCGAAGCAACCGTTTAGTCATGGGTAGAAAGTATAACGCTTGAACGCAAGCTCGCTATATCTGATCATCGAAACGTGATAAATGCACGTGCAAAACGGGCAAATTGGAAAGCAAACTATTTCTCGTTAGCAACAAATTGCCTCCGCAGATTATTATTCTGACGAGTTTCTATCAGCACGACTCAATTTACCTTTGGAGAAAAGAAAATGAAAAAAAACTCTCAAACAATTAAAAGTATTTCAAATAGTAAAGAACTATAAAAGTGAACAACCAACACAGCTCATTATGTTTTGAAATGTGTTTCCTTTAAGATAAATATGTTTCTTTCTGCCCTACATTCACCTTGACAAGTAACTACAATGTTAATGGTAATGTTATGAAGTATTTACACCTTAAATTGGAGTTTTAGAATCATGGCCTCGGTAGCGCAGTAGGTAGCGCGTCAGTCTCATAATCACAAATGACAGAGCGATCTGAAGGTCGTGAGTTCGATCCTCACCCGGGGCATAGTTTTTTTTCTACCCGTTACTCTTGTTTTCAACGCATTTCTGATAGTTCTGAAAACTTGTGTCATACATTTGTACCTGTAATATGCTATTTTCTGCAATGTTTGTCATGCATTTTAAAGTGCATTGAGCTAGCGTTCAGCATTTGAAATATATATACTATTATCAAGGATTAAACAGAATAATTCTTTTCTATTAAGTATTACAACAATTTTAATATCTTCTGAGTATTAACTTTTTATCCATTTCATATTTTGTCAACCAATGCAAAAATCGATAAACTACTTTCTAACTTACTAAAAAAATCACTTGGCAGCGGTGGGATTCGAACCCACGCCTCCGAGGAGACTGGTGCCTTAAACCAGCGCCTTAGACCGCTCGGCCACGCTACCGACGCTTTATATGTGAGCTAAATCAAGATATCATTCGTTTACAACATTTACAACTGTACGTATAATATGTCTTATAGGCATACATTACGAAATATTACGTAGAAATATGGTTTCTTTATGGTTTTCCTATTTCAAACTCAAAAAATTCATTGTTTATACTAATATTGCAATGCAATCATATTATATATTCCGCTTCTTTCTCTAACCAGATCGAGCTATCCATTATTTGTTAAGTTCAGTTTTTGGGGGGAATGTCTATCATATGGTAACATGCATAGTTTTGACTGAGAATTTGATACTCACAAGTAACTTCATACCGGAAGCGGAGGGGCGGTTTTCACCATTTCACATTGGACGGAACCATGCCATCTAGATTGTTCATTGTTGAGGGCGCGATCGAAGCAACCGTTTAGTCATGGGTAGAAAGTATAACGCTTGAACGCAAGCTCGCTATATCTGATCATCGAAACGTGATAAATGCACGTGCAAAACGGGCAAATTGGAAAGCAAAACTATTTCTCGTTAGCAACAAATTGCCTCCGCAGATTATTATTCTGACGAGTTTCTATCAGCACGACTCAATTTACCCTTTGGAGAAAAGAAAATGAAAAAAACTCTCAAACAATTAAAAGTATTTCAAATAGTAAAGAACTATAAAAGTGAACAACCAACACAGCTCATTATGTTTTGAAATGTGTTTCCTTTAAGATAAATATGTTTCTTTCTGCCCTACATTCACCTTGACAAGTAACTACAATGTTAATGGTAATGTTATGAAGTATTTACACCTTAAATTGGAGTTTTAGAATCATGGCCTCGGTAGCGCAGTTAGGTAGCGCGTCAGTCTCATAATCACAAATGACAGAGCGATCTGAAGGTCGTGAGTTCGATCCTCACCCGGGGCATAGTTTTTTTTCTACCCGTTACTCTTGTTTTCAACGCATTTCTGATAGTTCTGAAAACTTGTGTCATACATTTGTACCTGTAATATGCTATTTTCTGCAATGTTTGTCATGCATTTTAAAGTGCATTGAGCTAGCGTTCAGCATTTGAAATATATATACTATTATCAAGGATTAAACAGAATAATTCTTTTCTATTAAGTATTACAACAATTTTAATATCTTCTGAGTATTAACTTTTTATCCATTTCATATTTTGTCAACCAATGCAAAAATCGATAAACTACTTTTCTAACTTACTAAAAAAAATCACTTGGCAGCGGTGGGATTCGAACCCACGCCTCCGAGGAGACTGGTGCCTTAAACCAGCGCCTTAGACCGCTCGGCCACGCTACCGACGCTTTATATGTGAGCTAAATCAAGATATCATTCGTTTACAACATTTACAACTGTACGTATATATGTCTTATAGGCATACATTACGAAATATTACGTAGAAATATGTTTCTTTATGGTTTTCCTATTTCAAACTCAAAAAATTCATTGTTTATACTAATATTGCAATGCAATCATATTATATATTCCGCTTCTTTCTCTAACCAGATCGAGCTATCCATTATTTGTTAAGTTCAGTTTTTGGGGGGAATGTCTATCATATGGTAACATGCATAGTTTTGACTGAGAATTTGATACTCACAAGTAACTTCATACCGGAACGGAGGGGCGGTTTTCACCATTTCACATTGGACGGAACCATGCCATCTAGATTGTTCATTGTTGAGGGCGCGATCGAAGCAACCGTTTAGTCATGGGTAGAAAGTATAACGCATGAACGCAAGCTCGCTATATCTGATCATCGAAACGTGATAAATGCACGTGCAAAACGGGCAAATTGGAAAGCAAACTATTTCTCGTTAGCAACAAATTGCCTCCGCAGATTATTATTCTGACGAGTTTCTATCAGCACGACTCAATTTACCTTTGGAGAAAAGAAAATGAAAAAAACTCTCAAACAATTAAAAGTATTTCAAATAGTAAAGAACTATAAAAGTGAACAACCAACACAGCTCATTATGTTTTGAAATGTGTTTCCTTTAAGATAAATATGTTTCTTTCTGCCCTACATTCACCTTGACAAGTAACTACAATGTTAATGGTAATGTTATGAAGTATTTACACCTTAAATTGGAGTTTTAGAATCATGGCCTCGGTAGCGCAGTAGGTAGCGCGTCAGTCTCATAATCACAAATGACAGAGCGATCTGAAGGTCGTGAGTTCGATCCTCACCCGGGGCATAGTTTTTTTCTACCCGTTACTCTTGTTTTCAACGCATTTCTGATAGTTCTGAAAACTTGTGTCATACATTTGTACCTGTAATATGCTATTTTCTGCAATGTTTGTCATGCATTTTAAGTGCATTGAGCTAGCGTTCAGCATTTGAAATATATATACTATTATCAAGGATTAAACAGAATAATTCCTTTTCTATTAAGTATTACAACAATTTTAATATCTTCTGAGTATTAACTTTTTATCCATTTCATATTTTGTCAACCAATGCAAAAATCGATAAACTACTTTTCTAACTTACTAAAAAAATCACTTGGCAGCGGTGGGATTCGAACCCCACGCCTCCGAGGAGACTGGTGCCTTAAACCAGCGCCTTAGACCGCTCGGCCACGCTACCGACGCTTTATATGTGAGCTAAATCAAGATATCATTCGTTTACAACATTTACAACTGTACGTATAATATGTCTTATAGGCATACATTACGAAATATTACGTAGAAATATGTTTCTTTATGGTTTTCCTATTTCAAACTCAAAAAATTCATTGTTTATACTAATATTGCAATGCAATCATATTATATATTCGCTTCTTTCTCTAACCAGATCGAGCTATCCATTATTTGTTAAGTTCAGTTTTTGGGGGGAATGTCTATCATATGGTAAACATGCATAGTTTTGACTGAGAATTTGATACTCACAAGTAACTTCATACCGGAACGGAGGGGCGGTTTTCACCATTTCACATTGGACGGAACCATGCCATCTAGATTGTTCATTGTTGAGGGCGCGATCGAAGCAACCGTTTAGTCATGGGTAGAAAGTATAACGCTTGAACGCAAGCTCGCTATATCTGATCATCGAAACGTGATAAATGCACGTGCAAAACGGGCAAATTGGAAAGCAAACTATTTCTCGTTAGCAACAAATTGCCTCCGCAGATTATTATTCTGACGAGTTTCTATCAGCACGACTCAATTTACCTTTGGAGAAAAGAAAATGAAAAAAACTCTCAAACAATTAAAAGTATTTCAAATAGTAAAGAACTATAAAAGTGAACAACCAACACAGCTCATTATGTTTTGAAATGTGTTTCCTTTAAGATAAATATGTTTCTTTCTGCCCTACATTCACCTTGACAAGTAACTACAATGTTAATGGTAATGTTATGAAGTATTTACACCTTAAATTGGAGTTTTAGAATCATGGCCTCGGTAGCGCAGTAGGTAGCGCGTCAGTCTCATAATCACAAATGACAGAGCGATCTGAAGGTCGTGAGTTCGATCCTCACCCGGGCATAGTTTTTTTTCTACCCGTACTCTTGTTTTCAACGCATTTCTGATAGTTCTGAAAACTTGTGTCATACATTTGTACTGTTATGCTATTTTCTGCAATGTTTGTCATGCATTTTAAAGTGCATTGAGCTAGCGTTCAGCATTTGAAATATATATACTATTATCAAGGATTAAACAGAATAATTCTTTTCTATTAAGTATTACAACAATTTTAATATCTTCTGAGTATTAACTTTTTATCCATTTCATATTTTGTCAACCAATGCAAAAATCGATAAACTACTTTTCTAACTTACTAAAAAAATCACTTGGCAGCGGTGGGATTCGAACCCACGCCTCCGAGGAGACTGGTGCCTTAAACCAGCGCCTTAGACCGCTCGGCCACGCTACCGACGCTTTATATGTGAGCTAAATCAAGATATCATTCGTTTACAACATTTACAACTGTACGTATAATATGTCTTATAGGCATACATTACGAAATATTACGTAGAAATATGTTTCTTTATGGTTTTCCTATTTCAAACTCAAAAAATTCATTGTTTATACTAATATTGCAATGCAATCATATTATATATTCCGCTTCTTTCTCTAACCAGATCGAGCTATCCATTATTTGTTAAGTTCAGTTTTTGGGGGGAATGTCTATCATATGGTAACATGCATAGTTTTGACTGAGAATTTGATACTCACAAGTAACTTCATACCGGAACGGAGGGGCGGTTTTCACCATTTCACATTGGACGGAACCATGCCATCTAGATTGTTCATTGTTGAGGGCGCGATCGAAGCAACCGTTTAGTCATGGGTAGAAAGTATAACGCTTGAACGCAAGCTCGCTATATCTGATCATCGAAACGTGATAAATGCACGTGCAAAACGGGCAAATTGGAAAGCAAACTATTTCTCGTTAGCAACAAATTGCCTCCGCAGATTATTATTCTGACGAGTTTCTATCAGCACGACTCAATTTACCTTTGGAGAAAAGAAAATGAAAAAAACTCTCAAACAATTAAAAGTATTTCAAATAGTAAAGAACTATAAAAGTGAACAACCAACACAGCTCATTATGTTTTGAAATGTGTTTCCTTTAAGATAAATATGTTTCTTTCTGCCCTACATTCACCTTGACAAGTAACTACAATGTTAATGGTAATGTTATGAAGTATTTACACCTTAAATTGGAGTTTTAGAATCATGGCCTCGGTAGCGCAGTAGGTAGCGCGTCAGTCTCATAATCACAAATGACAGAGCGATCTGAAGGTCGTGAGTTCGATCCTCACCCGGGGCATAGTTTTTTTCTACCCGTTACTCTTGTTTTCAACGCATTTCTGATAGTTCTGAAAACTTGTGTCATACATTTGTACCTGTAATATGCTATTTTCTGCAATGTTTGTCATGCATTTTAAAGTGCATTGAGCTAGCGTTCAGCATTTGAAATATATATACTATTATCAAGGATTAAACAGAATAATTCTTTTCTATTAAGTATTACAACAATTTTAATATCTTCTGAGTATTAACTTTTTATCCATTTCATATTTTGTCAACCAATGCAAAAATCGATAAACTACTTTTCTAACTTACTAAAAAAATCACTTGGCAGCGGTGGGATTCGAACCCACGCCTCCGAGGAGACTGGTGCCTTAAACCAGCGCCTTAGACCGCTCGGCCACGCTACCGACGCTTTATATGTGAGCTAAATCAAGATATCATTCGTTTACAACATTTACAACTGTACGTATAATATGTCTTATAGGCATACATTACGAAATATTACGTAGAAATATGTTTCTTTATGGTTTTCCTATTTCAAACTCAAAAAATTCATTGTTTATACTAATATTGCAATGCAATCATATTATATATTCCGCTTCTTTCTCTAACCAGATCGAGCTATCCATTATTTGTTAAGTTCAGTTTTTGGGGGGAATGTCTATCATATGGTAACATGCATAGTTTTGACTGAGAATTTGATACTCACAAGTAACTTCATACCGGAACGGAGGGGCGGTTTTCACCATTTCACATTGGACGGAACCATGCCATCTAGATTGTTCATTGTTGAGGGCGCGATCGAAGCAACCGTTTAGTCATGGGTAGAAAGTATAACGCTTGAACGCAAGCTCGCTATATCTGATCATCGAAACGTGATAAATGCACGTGCAAAACGGGCAAATTGGAAAGCAAACTATTTCTCGTTAGCAACAAATTGCCTCCGCAGATTATTATTCTGACGAGTTTCTATCAGCACGACTCAATTTACCTTTGGAGAAAAGAAAATGAAAAAAACTCTCAAACAATTAAAAGTATTTCAAATAGTAAAGAACTATAAAAGTGAACAACCAACACAGCTCATTATGTTTTGAAATGTGTTTCCTTTAAGATAAATATGTTTCTTTCTGCCCTACATTCACCTTGACAAGTAACTACAATGTTAATGGTAATGTTATGAAGTATTTACACCTTAAATTGGAGTTTTAGAATCATGGCCTCGGTAGCGCAGTAGGTAGCGCGTCAGTCTCATAATCACAAATGACAGAGCGATCTGAAGGTCGTGAGTTCGATCCTCACCCGGGGCATAGTTTTTTTCTACCCGTTACTCTTGTTTTCAACGCATTTCTGATAGTTCTGAAAACTTGTGTCATACATTTGTACCTGTAATATGCTATTTTCTGCAATGTTTGTCATGCATTTTTAAAGTGCATTGAGCTAGCGTTCAGCATTTGAAATATATATACTATTATCAAGGATTAAACAGAATAATTCTTTTCTATTAAGTATTACAACAATTTTAATATCTTCTGAGTATTAACTTTTTATCCATTTCATATTTTGTCAACCAATGCAAAAATCGATAAACTACTTTTCTAACTTACTAAAAAAATCACTTGGCAGCGGTGGGATTCGAACCCACGCCTCCGAGGAGACTGGTGCCTTAAACCAGCGCCTTAGACCGCTCGGCCACGCTACCGACGCTTTATATGTGAGCTAAATCAAGATATCATTCGTTTACAACATTTACAACTGTACGTATAATATGTCTTATAGGCATACATTACGAAATATTACGTAGAAATATGTTTCTTTATGGTTTTCCTATTTCAAACTCAAAAAATTCATTGTTTATACTAATATTGCAATGCAATCATATTATATATTCCGCTTCTTTCTCTAACCAGATCGAGCTATCCATTATTTGTTAAGTTCAGTTTTTGGGGGGAATGTCTATCATATGGTAACATGCATAGTTTTGACTGAGAATTTGATACTCACAAGTAACTTCATACCGGAACGGAGGGGCGGTTTTCACCATTTCACATTGGACGGAACCATGCCATCTAGATTGTTCATTGTTGAGGGCGCGATCGAAGCAACCGTTTAGTCATGGGTAGAAAGTATAACGCTTGAACGCAAGCTCGCTATATCTGATCATCGAAACGTGATAAATGCACGTGCAAAACGGGCAAATTGGAAAGCAAACTATTTCTCGTTAGCAACAAATTGCCTCCGCAGATTATTATTCTGACGAGTTTCTATCAGCACGACTCAATTTACCTTTGGAGAAAAGAAAATGAAAAAAACTCTCAAACAATTAAAAGTATTTCAAATAGTAAAGAACTATAAAAGTGAACAACCAACACAGCTCATTATGTTTTGAAATGTGTTTCCTTTAAGATAAATATGTTTCTTTCTGCCCTACATTCACCTTGACAAGTAACTACAATGTTAATGGTAATGTTATGAAGTATTTACACCTTAAATTGGAGTTTTAGAATCATGGCCTCGGTAGCGCAGTAGGTAGCGCGTCAGTCTCATAATCACAAATGACAGAGCGATCTGAAGGTCGTGAGTTCGATCCTCACCCGGGGCATAGTTTTTTTCTACCCGTTACTCTTGTTTTCAACGCATTTCTGATAGTTCTGAAAACTTGTGTCATACATTTGTACCTGTAATATGCTATTTTCTGCAATGTTTGTCATGCATTTTAAAGTGCATTGAGCTAGCGTTCAGCATTTGAAATATATATACTATTATCAAGGATTAAACAGAATAATTCTTTTCTATTAAGTATTACAACAATTTTAATATCTTCTGAGTATTAACTTTTTATCCATTTCATATTTTGTCAACCAATGCAAAAATCGATAAACTACTTTTCTAACTTACTAAAAAAATCACTTGGCAGCGGTGGGATTCGAACCCACGCCTCCGAGGAGACTGGTGCCTTAAACCAGCGCCTTAGACCGCTCGGCCACGCTACCGACGCTTTATATGTGAGCTAAATCAAGATATCATTCGTTTACAACATTTACAACTGTACGTATAATATGTCTTATAGGCATACATTACGAAATATTACGTAGAAATATGTTTCTTTATGGTTTTCCTATTTCAAACTCAAAAAATTCATTGTTTATACTAATATTGCAATGCAATCATATTATATATTCCGCTTCTTTCTCTAACCAGATCGAGCTATCCATTATTTGTTAAGTTCAGTTTTTGGGGGGAATGTCTATCATATGGTAACATGCATAGTTTTGACTGAGAATTTGATACTCACAAGTAACTTCATACCGGAACGGAGGGGCGGTTTTCACCATTTCACATTGGACGGAACCATGCCATCTAGATTGTTCATTGTTGAGGGCGCGATCGAAGCAACCGTTTAGTCATGGGTAGAAAGTATAACGCTTGAACGCAAGCTCGCTATATCTGATCATCGAAACGTGATAAATGCACGTGCAAAACGGGCAAATTGGAAAGCAAACTATTTCTCGTTAGCAACAAATTGCCTCCGCAGATTATTATTCTGACGAGTTTCTATCAGCACGACTCAATTTACCTTTGGAGAAAAGAAAATGAAAAAAACTCTCAAACAATTAAAAGTATTTCAAATAGTAAAGAACTATAAAAGTGAACAACCAACACAGCTCATTATGTTTTGAAATGTGTTTCCTTTAAGATAAATATGTTTCTTTCTGCCCTACATTCACCTTGACAAGTAACTACAATGTTAATGGTAATGTTATGAAGTATTTACACCTTAAATTGGAGTTTTAGAATCATGGCCTCGGTAGCGCAGTAGGTAGCGCGTCAGTCTCATAATCACAAATGACAGAGCGATCTGAAGGTCGTGAGTTCGATCCTCACCCGGGGCATAGTTTTTTTCTACCCGTTACTCTTGTTTTCAACGCATTTCTGATAGTTCTGAAAACTTGTGTCATACATTTGTACCTGTAATATGCTATTTTCTGCAATGTTTGTCATGCATTTTAAAGTGCATTGAGCTAGCGTTCAGCATTTGAAATATATATACTATTATCAAGGATTAAACAGAATAATTCTTTTCTATTAAGTATTACAACAATTTTAATATCTTCTGAGTATTAACTTTTTATCCATTTCATTTTTGTCAACCAATGCAAAAATCGATAAACTACTTTTCTAACTTACTAAAAAAATCACTTGGCAGCGGTGGGATTCGAACCCACGCCTCCGAGGAGACTGGTGCCTTAAACCAGCGCCTTAGACCGCTCGGCCACGCTACCGACGCTTTATATGTGAGCTAAATCAAGATATCATTCGTTTACAACATTTACAACTGTACGTATAATATGTCTTATAGGCATACATTACGAAATATTACGTAGAAATATGTTTCTTTATGGTTTTCCTATTTCAAACTCAAAAAATTCATTGTTTATACTAATATTGCAATGCAATCATATTATATATTCCGCTTCTTTCTCTAACCAGATCGAGCTATCCATTATTTGTTAAGTTCAGTTTTTGGGGGGAATGTCTATCATATGGTAACATGCATAGTTTTGACTGAGAATTTGATACTCACAAGTAACTTCATACCGGAACGGAGGGGCGGTTTTCACCATTTCACATTGGACGGAACCATGCCATCTAGATTGTTCATTGTTGAGGGCGCGATCGAAGCAACCGTTTAGTCATGGGTAGAAAGTATAACGCTTGAACGCAAGCTCGCTATATCTGATCATCGAAACGTGATAAATGCACGTGCAAAACGGGCAAATTGGAAAGCAAACTATTTCTCGTTAGCAACAAATTGCCTCCGCAGATTATTATTCTGACGAGTTTCTATCAGCACGACTCAATTTACCTTTGGAGAAAAGAAAATGAAAAAAACTCTCAAACAATTAAAAGTATTTCAAATAGTAAAGAACTATAAAAGTGAACAACCAACACAGCTCATTATGTTTTGAAATGTGTTTCCTTTAAGATAAATATGTTTCTTTCTGCCCTACATTCACCTTGACAAGTAACTACAATGTTAATGGTAATGTTATGAAGTATTTACACCTTAAATTGGAGTTTTAGAATCATGGCCTCGGTAGCGCAGTAGGTAGCGCGTCAGTCTCATAATCACAAATGACAGAGCGATCTGAAGGTCGTGAGTTCGATCCTCACCCGGGGCATAGTTTTTTTCTACCCGTTACTCTTGTTTTCAACGCATTTCTGATAGTTCTGAAAACTTGTGTCATACATTTGTACCTGTAATATGCTATTTTCTGCAATGTTTGTCATGCATTTTAAAGTGCATTGAGCTAGCGTTCAGCATTTGAAATATATATACTATTATCAAGGATTAAACAGAATAATTCTTTTCTATTAAGTATTACAACAATTTTAATATCTTCTGAGTATTAACTTTTTATCCATTTCATATTTTGTCAACCAATGCAAAAATCGATAAACTACTTTTCTAACTTACTAAAAAAATCACTTGGCAGCGGTGGGATTCGAACCCACGCCTCCGAGGAGACTGGTGCCTTAAACCAGCGCCTTAGACCGCTCGGCCACGCTACCGACGCTTTATATGTGAGCTAAATCAAGATATCATTCGTTTACAACATTTACAACTGTACGTATAATATGTCTTATAGGCATACATTACGAAATATTACGTAGAAATATGTTTCTTTATGGTTTTCCTATTTCAAACTCAAAAAATTCATTGTTTATACTAATATTGCAATGCAATCATATTATATATTCCGCTTCTTTCTCTAACCAGATCGAGCTATCCATTATTTGTTAAGTTCAGTTTTTGGGGGGAATGTCTATCATATGGTAACATGCATAGTTTTGACTGAGAATTTGATACTCACAAGTAACTTCATACCGGAACGGAGGGGCGGTTTTCACCATTTCACATTGGACGGAACCATGCCATCTAGATTGTTCATTGTTGAGGGCGCGATCGAAGCAACCGTTTAGTCATGGGTAGAAAGTATAACGCTTGAACGCAAGCTCGCTATATCTGATCATCGAAACGTGATAAATGCACGTGCAAAACGGGCAAATTGGAAAGCAAACTATTTCTCGTTAGCAACAAATTGCCTCCGCAGATTATTATTCTGACGAGTTTCTATCAGCACGACTCAATTTACCTTTGGAGAAAAGAAAATGAAAAAAACTCTCAAACAATTAAAAGTATTTCAAATAGTAAAGAACTATAAAAGTGAACAACCAACACAGCTCATTATGTTTTGAAATGTGTTTCCTTTAAGATAAATATGTTTCTTTCTGCCCTACATTCACCTTGACAAGTAACTACAATGTTAATGGTAATGTTATGAAGTATTTACACCTTAAATTGGAGTTTTAGAATCATGGCCTCGGTAGCGCAGTAGGTAGCGCGTCAGTCTCATAATCACAAATGACAGAGCGATCTGAAGGTCGTGAGTTCGATCTGACAGAGCGATCTGAAGGTCGTGAGTTCGATCCTCACCCGGGGCATAGTTTTTTTCTACCCGTTACTCTTGTTTTCAACGCATTTCTGATAGTTCTGAAAACTTGTGTCATACATTTGTACCTGTAATATGCTATTTTCTGCATTGTTTGTCATGCATTTTAAAGTGCATTGAGCTAGCGTTCAGCATTTGAAATATATATACTATTATCAAGGATTAAACAGAATAATTCTTTTCTATTAAGTATTACAACAATTTTAATATCTTCTGAGTATTAACTTTTTATCCATTTCATATTTTGTCAACTCAATGCAAAAATCGATAAACTACTTTTCTAACTTACTAAAAAAAATCACTTGGCAGCGGTGGGATTCGAACCCACGCCTCCGAGGAGACCTGGTGCCTTAAACCAGCGCCTTAGACCGCTCGGCCACGCTACCGACGCTTTATATGTGAGCTAAATCAAGATATCATTCGTTTACAACATTTACAACTGTACGTATAATATGTCTTATAGGCATACATTACGAAATATTACGTAGAAATATGTTTCTTTATGGTTTTCCCTATTTTCAAACTCAAAAAAATTCATTGTTTTATACTAATATTGCAATGCAATCATATTATATATTCCGCTCTTCTTCTCTAACCAGATCGAGCTATCCATTATTTGTTAAGTTCAGTTTTTGGGGGGAATGTCTATCATATGGTAACATGCATAGTTTTGACTGAGAATTTGATACTCACAAGTAACTTCATACCGGAACGGAGGGGCGGTTTTCACCATTTCACATTGGACGGAACCATGCCATCTAGATTGTTCATTGTTGAGGGCGCGATCGAAGCAACCGTTTAGTCATGGGTAGAAAGTATAACGCTTGAACGCAAGCTCGCTATATCTGATCATCGAAACGTGATAAATGCACGTGCAAAACGGGCAAATTGGAAAGCAAAACTATTTCTCGTTAGCAACAAATTGCCTCCGCAGATTATTATTCTGACGAGTTTCTATCAGCACGACTCAATTTACCTTTGGAGAAAAGAAAATGAAAAAAAACTCTCAAACAATTAAAAGTATTTCAAATAGTAAAGAACTATAAAAGTGAACAACCAACACAGCTCATTATGTTTTGAAATGTGTTTCCTTAAGATAAAATATGTTTCTTTCTGCCCTACATTCACCTTGACAAGTAACTACAATGTAAATGGTAATGTTATGAAGTATTTACACCTTAAATTGGAGTTTTAGAATCATGGCCTCGGTAGCGCAGTAGGTAGCGCGTCAGTCTCATAATCACAAATGACAGAGCGATCTGAAGGTCGTGAGTTCGATCCTCACCCGGGGCATAGTTTTTTTCTACCCGTTACTCTTGTTTTCAACGCATTTCTGATAGTTCTGAAAACTTGTGTCATACATTTGTACCTGTAATATGCTATTTTCTGCAATGTTTGTCATGCATTTAAAGTGCATTGAGCTAGCGTTCAGCATATTGGAAATATATATACTATTATCAAGGATTAAACAGAATAATTCTTTTCTATTAAGTATTACAACAATTTTAATATCTTCTGAGTATTAAC
>NC_086374.1:103657148-103686316 GCF_036588685.1 Mytilus trossulus | reverse complement strand
GTATGAAGTTACTTGTGAGTATCAAATTCTCAGTCAAAACTATGCATGTTACCATATGATAGACATTCCCCCCAAAAACTGAACTTAACAAATAATGGATAGCTCGATCTGGTTAGAGAAAGAAGCGGAATATATAATATGATTGCATTGCAATATTAGTATAAACAATGAATTTTTTGAGTTTGAAATAGGAAAACCATAAAGAAACATATTTCTACGTAATATTTCGTAATGTATGCCTATAAGACATATTATACGTACAGTTGTAAATGTTGTAAACGAATGATATCTTGATTTAGCTCACATATAAAGCGTCGGTAGCGTGGCCGAGCGGTCTAAGGCGCTGGTTTAAGGCACCAGTCTCCTCGGAGGCGTGGGTTCGAATCCCACCGCTGCCAAGTGATTTTTTTAGTAAGTTAGAAAAGTAGTTTATCGATTTTTGCATTGGTTGACAAAATATGAAATGGATAAAAAGTTAATACTCAGAAGATATTAAAATTGTTGTAATACTTAATAGAAAAGAATTATTCTGTTTAATCCTTGATAATAGTATATATATTTCAAATGCTGAACGCTAGCTCAATGCACTTTAAAATGCATGACAAACATTGCAGAAAATAGCATATTACAGGTACAAATGTATGACACAAGTTTTCAGAACTATCAGAAATGCGTTGAAAACAAGAGTAACGGGTAGAAAAAAACTATGCCCCGGGTGAGGATCGAACTCACGACCTTCAGATCGCTCTGTCATTTGTGATTATGAGACTGACGCGCTACCTACTGCGCTACCGAGGCCATGATTCTAAAACTCCAATTTAAGGTGTAAATACTTCATAACATTACCATTAACATTGTAGTTACTTGTCAAGGTGAATGTAGGGCAGAAAGAAACATATTTATCTTAAAGGAAACACATTTCAAAACATAATGAGCTGTGTTGGTTGTTCACTTTTATAGTTCTTTACTATTTGAAATACTTTTAATTGTTTGAGAGTTTTTTTCATTTTCTTTTCTCCAAAGGTAAATTGAGTCGTGCTGATAGAAACTCGTCAGAATAATAATCTGCGGAGGCAATTTGTTGCTAACGAGAAATAGTTTGCTTTCCAATTTGCCCGTTTTGCACGTGCATTTATCACGTTTCGATGATCAGATATAGCGAGCTTGCGTTCAAGCGTTATACTTTCTACCCATGACTAAACGGTTGCTTCGATCGCGCCCTCAACAATGAACAATCTAGATGGCATGGTTCCGTCCAATGTGAAATGGTGAAAACCGCCCCTCCGTTCCGGTATGAAGTTACTTGTGAGTATCAAATTCTCAGTCAAAACTATGCATGTTACCATATGATAGACATTCCCCCCAAAAACTGAACTTAACAAATAATGGATAGCTCGATCTGGTTAGAGAAAGAAGCGGAATATATAATATGATTGCATTGCAATATTAGTATAAACAATGAATTTTTTGAGTTTGAAATAGGAAAACCATAAAGAAACATATTTCTACGTAATATTTCGTAATGTATGCCTATAAGACATATTATACGTACAGTTGTAAATGTTGTAAACGAATGATATCTTGATTTAGCTCACATATAAAGCGTCGGTAGCGTGGCCGAGCGGTCTAAGGCGCTGGTTTAAGGCACCAGTCTCCTCGGAGGCGTGGGTTCGAATCCCACCGCTGCCAAGTGATTTTTTTAGTAAGTTAGAAAAGTAGTTTATCGATTTTTGCATTGGGTGACAAAATATGAAATGGATAAAAAGTTAATACTCAGAAGATATTAAAATTGTTGTAATACTTAATAGAAAAGAATTATTCTGTTTAATCCTTGATAATAGTATATATATTTCAAATGCTGAACGCTAGCTCAATGCACTTTAAAATGCATGACAAACATTGCAGAAAATAGCATATTACAGGTACAAATGTATGACACAAGTTTTCAGAACTATCAGAAATGCGTTGAAAACAAGAGTAACGGGTAGAAAAAAACTATGCCCCGGGTGAGGATCGAACTCACGACCTTCAGATCGCTCTGTCATTTGTGATTATGAGACTGACGCGCTACCTACTGCGCTACCGAGGCCATGATTCTAAAACTCCAATTTAAGGTGTAAATACTTCATAACATTACCATTAACATTGTAGTTACTTGTCAAGGTGAATGTAGGGCAGAAAGAAACATATTTATCTTAAAGGAAACACATTTCAAAACATAATGAGCTGTGTTGGTTGTTCACTTTTATAGTTCTTTACTATTTGAAATACTTTTAATTGTTTGAGAGTTTTTTTCATTTTCTTTTCTCCAAAGGTAAATTGAGTCGTGCTGATAGAAACTCGTCAGAATAATAATCTGCGGAGGCAATTTGTTGCTAACGAGAAATAGTTTGCTTTCCAATTTGCCCGTTTTGCACGTGCATTTATCACGTTTCGATGATCAGATATAGCGAGCTTGCGTTCAAGCGTTATACTTTCTACCCATGACTAAACGGTTGCTTCGATCGCGCCCTCAACAATGAACAATCTAGATGGCATGGTTCCGTCCAATGTGAAATGGTGAAAACCGCCCCTCCGTTCCGGTATGAAGTTACTTGTGAGTATCAAATTCTCAGTCAAAACTATGCATGTTACCATATGATAGACATTCCCCCCAAAAACTGAACTTAACAAATAATGGATAGCTCGATCTGGTTAGAGAAAGAAGCGGAATATATAATATGATTGCATTGCAATATTAGTATAAACAATGAATTTTTTGAGTTTGAAATAGGAAAACCATAAAGAAACATATTTCTACGTAATATTTCGTAATGTATGCCTATAAGACATATTATACGTACAGTTGTAAATGTTGTAAACGAATGATATCTTGATTTAGCTCACATATAAAGCGTCGGTAGCGTGGCCGAGCGGTCTAAGGCGCTGGTTTAAGGCACCAGTCTCCTCGGAGGCGTGGGTTCGAATCCCACCGCTGCCAAGTGATTTTTTTAGTAAGTTAGAAAAGTAGTTTATCGATTTTTGCATTGGTTGACAAAATATGAAATGGATAAAAAGTTAATACTCAGAAGATATTAAAATTGTTGTAATACTTAATAGAAAAGAATTATTCTGTTTAATCCTTGATAATAGTATATATATTTCAAATGCTGAACGCTAGCTCAATGCACTTTAAAATGCATGACAAACATTGCAGAAAATAGCATATTACAGGTACAAATGTATGACACAAGTTTTCAGAACTATCAGAAATGCGTTGAAAACAAGAGTAACGGGTAGAAAAAAACTATGCCCCGGGTGAGGATCGAACTCACGACCTTCAGATCGCTCTGTCATTTGTGATTATGAGACTGACGCGCTACCTACTGCGCTACCGAGGCCATGATTCTAAAACTCCAATTTAAGGTGTAAATACTTCATAACATTACCATTAACATTGTAGTTACTTGTCAAGGTGAATGTAGGGCAGAAAGAAACATATTTATCTTAAAGGAAACACATTTCAAAACATAATGAGCTGTGTTGGTTGTTCACTTTTATAGTTCTTTACTATTTGAAATACTTTTAATTGTTTGAGAGTTTTTTTCATTTTCTTTTCTCCAAAGGTAAATTGAGTCGTGCTGATAGAAACTCGTCAGAATAATAATCTGCGGAGGCAATTTGTTGCTAACGAGAAATAGTTTGCTTTCCAATTTGCCCGTTTTGCACGTGCATTTATCACGTTTCGATGATCAGATATAGCGAGCTTGCGTTCAAGCGTTATACTTTCTACCCATGACTAAACGGTTGCTTCGATCGCGCCCTCAACAATGAACAATCTAGATGGCATGGTTCCGTCCAATGTGAAATGGTGAAAACCGCCCCTCCGTTCCGGTATGAAGTTACTTGTGAGTATCAAATTCTCAGTCAAAACTATGCATGTTACCATATGATAGACATTCCCCCCAAAAACTGAACTTAACAAATAATGGATAGCTCGATCTGGTTAGAGAAAGAAGCGGAATATATAATATGATTGCATTGCAATATTAGTATAAACAATGAATTTTTTGAGTTTGAAATAGGAAAACCATAAAGAAACATATTTCTACGTAATATTTCGTAATGTATGCCTATAAGACATATTATACGTACAGTTGTAAATGTTGTAAACGAATGATATCTTGATTTAGCTCACATATAAAGCGTCGGTAGCGTGGCCGAGCGGTCTAAGGCGCTGGTTTAAGGCACCAGTCTCCTCGGAGGCGTGGGTTCGAATCCCACCGCTGCCAAGTGATTTTTTTAGTAAGTTAGAAAAGTAGTTTATCGATTTTTGCATTGGTTGACAAAATATGAAATGGATAAAAAGTTAATACTCAGAAGATATTAAAATTGTTGTAATACTTAATAGAAAAGAATTATTCTGTTTAATCCTTGATAATAGTATATATATTTCAAATGCTGAACGCTAGCTCAATGCACTTTAAAATGCATGACAAACATTGCAGAAAATAGCATATTACAGGTACAAATGTATGACACAAGTTTTCAGAACTATCAGAAATGCGTTGAAAACAAGAGTAACGGGTAGAAAAAAACTATGCCCCGGGTGAGGATCGAACTCACGACCTTCAGATCGCTCTGTCATTTGTGATTATGAGACTGACGCGCTACCTACTGCGCTACCGAGGCCATGATTCTAAAACTCCAATTTAAGGTGTAAATACTTCATAACATTACCATTAACATTGTAGTTACTTGTCAAGGTGAATGTAGGGCAGAAAGAAACATATTTATCTTAAAGGAAACACATTTCAAAACATAATGAGCTGTGTTGGTTGTTCACTTTTATAGTTCTTTACTATTTGAAATACTTTTAATTGTTTGAGAGTTTTTTTCATTTTCTTTTCTCCAAAGGTAAATTGAGTCGTGCTGATAGAAACTCGTCAGAATAATAATCTGCGGAGGCAATTTGTTGCTAACGAGAAATAGTTTGCTTTCCAATTTGCCCGTTTTGCACGTGCATTTATCACGTTTCGATGATCAGATATAGCGAGCTTGCGTTCAAGCGTTATACTTTCTACCCATGACTAAACGGTTGCTTCGATCGCGCCCTCAACAATGAACAATCTAGATGGCATGGTTCCGTCCAATGTGAAATGGTGAAAACCGCCCCTCCGTTCCGGTATGAAGTTACTTGTGAGTATCAAATTCTCAGTCAAAACTATGCATGTTACCATATGATAGACATTCCCCCCAAAAACTGAACTTAACAAATAATGGATAGCTCGATCTGGTTAGAGAAAGAAGCGGAATATATAATATGATTGCATTGCAATATTAGTATAAACAATGAATTTTTTGAGTTTGAAATAGGAAAACCATAAAGAAACATATTTCTACGTAATATTTCGTAATGTATGCCTATAAGACATATTATACGTACAGTTGTAAATGTTGTAAACGAATGATATCTTGATTTAGCTCACATATAAAGCGTCGGTAGCGTGGCCGAGCGGTCTAAGGCGCTGGTTTAAGGCACCAGTCTCCTCGGAGGCGTGGGTTCGAATCCCACCGCTGCCAAGTGATTTTTTTAGTAAGTTAGAAAAGTAGTTTATCGATTTTTGCATTGGGTGACAAAATATGAAATGGATAAAAAGTTAATACTCAGAAGATATTAAAATTGTTGTAATACTTAATAGAAAAGAATTATTCTGTTTAATCCTTGATAATAGTATATATATTTCAAATGCTGAACGCTAGCTCAATGCACTTTAAAATGCATGACAAACATTGCAGAAAATAGCATATTACAGGTACAAATGTATGACACAAGTTTTCAGAACTATCAGAAATGCGTTGAAAACAAGAGTAACGGGTAGAAAAAAACTATGCCCCGGGTGAGGATCGAACTCACGACCTTCAGATCGCTCTGTCATTTGTGATTATGAGACTGACGCGCTACCTACTGCGCTACCGAGGCCATGATTCTAAAACTCCAATTTAAGGTGTAAATACTTCATAACATTACCATTAACATTGTAGTTACTTGTCAAGGTGAATGTAGGGCAGAAAGAAACATATTTATCTTAAAGGAAACACATTTCAAAACATAATGAGCTGTGTTGGTTGTTCACTTTTATAGTTCTTTACTATTTGAAATACTTTTAATTGTTTGAGAGTTTTTTTCATTTTCTTTTCTCCAAAGGTAAATTGAGTCGTGCTGATAGAAACTCGTCAGAATAATAATCTGCGGAGGCAATTTGTTGCTAACGAGAAATAGTTTGCTTTCCAATTTGCCCGTTTTGCACGTGCATTTATCACGTTTCGATGATCAGATATAGCGAGCTTGCGTTCAAGCGTTATACTTTCTACCCATGACTAAACGGTTGCTTCGATCGCGCCCTCAACAATGAACAATCTAGATGGCATGGTTCCGTCCAATGTGAAATGGTGAAAACCGCCCCTCCGTTCCGGTATGAAGTTACTTGTGAGTATCAAATTCTCAGTCAAAACTATGCATGTTACCATATGATAGACATTCCCCCCAAAAACTGAACTTAACAAATAATGGATAGCTCGATCTGGTTAGAGAAAGAAGCGGAATATATAATATGATTGCATTGCAATATTAGTATAAACAATGAATTTTTTGAGTTTGAAATAGGAAAACCATAAAGAAACATATTTCTACGTAATATTTCGTAATGTATGCCTATAAGACATATTATACGTACAGTTGTAAATGTTGTAAACGAATGATATCTTGATTTAGCTCACATATAAAGCGTCGGTAGCGTGGCCGAGCGGTCTAAGGCGCTGGTTTAAGGCACCAGTCTCCTCGGAGGCGTGGGTTCGAATCCCACCGCTGCCAAGTGATTTTTTTAGTAAGTTAGAAAAGTAGTTTATCGATTTTTGCATTGGTTGACAAAATATGAAATGGATAAAAAGTTAATACTCAGAAGATATTAAAATTGTTGTAATACTTAATAGAAAAGAATTATTCTGTTTAATCCTTGATAATAGTATATATATTTCAAATGCTGAACGCTAGCTCAATGCACTTTAAAATGCATGACAAACATTGCAGAAAATAGCATATTACAGGTACAAATGTATGACACAAGTTTTCAGAACTATCAGAAATGCGTTGAAAACAAGAGTAACGGGTAGAAAAAAACTATGCCCCGGGTGAGGATCGAACTCACGACCTTCAGATCGCTCTGTCATTTGTGATTATGAGACTGACGCGCTACCTACTGCGCTACCGAGGCCATGATTCTAAAACTCCAATTTAAGGTGTAAATACTTCATAACATTACCATTAACATTGTAGTTACTTGTCAAGGTGAATGTAGGGCAGAAAGAAACATATTTATCTTAAAGGAAACACATTTCAAAACATAATGAGCTGTGTTGGTTGTTCACTTTTATAGTTCTTTACTATTTGAAATACTTTTAATTGTTTGAGAGTTTTTTTCATTTTCTTTTCTCCAAAGGTAAATTGAGTCGTGCTGATAGAAACTCGTCAGAATAATAATCTGCGGAGGCAATTTGTTGCTAACGAGAAATAGTTTGCTTTCCAATTTGCCCGTTTTGCACGTGCATTTATCACGTTTCGATGATCAGATATAGCGAGCTTGCGTTCAAGCGTTATACTTTCTACCCATGACTAAACGGTTGCTTCGATCGCGCCCTCAACAATGAACAATCTAGATGGCATGGTTCCGTCCAATGTGAAATGGTGAAAACCGCCCCTCCGTTCCGGTATGAAGTTACTTGTGAGTATCAAATTCTCAGTCAAAACTATGCATGTTACCATATGATAGACATTCCCCCCAAAAACTGAACTTAACAAATAATGGATAGCTCGATCTGGTTAGAGAAAGAAGCGGAATATATAATATGATTGCATTGCAATATTAGTATAAACAATGAATTTTTTGAGTTTGAAATAGGAAAACCATAAAGAAACATATTTCTACGTAATATTTCGTAATGTATGCCTATAAGACATATTATACGTACAGTTGTAAATGTTGTAAACGAATGATATCTTGATTTAGCTCACATATAAAGCGTCGGTAGCGTGGCCGAGCGGTCTAAGGCGCTGGTTTAAGGCACCAGTCTCCTCGGAGGCGTGGGTTCGAATCCCACCGCTGCCAAGTGATTTTTTTAGTAAGTTAGAAAAGTAGTTTATCGATTTTTGCATTGGTTGACAAAATATGAAATGGATAAAAAGTTAATACTCAGAAGATATTAAAATTGTTGTAATACTTAATAGAAAAGAATTATTCTGTTTAATCCTTGATAATAGTATATATATTTCAAATGCTGAACGCTAGCTCAATGCACTTTAAAATGCATGACAAACATTGCAGAAAATAGCATATTACAGGTACAAATGTATGACACAAGTTTTCAGAACTATCAGAAATGCGTTGAAAACAAGAGTAACGGGTAGAAAAAAACTATGCCCCGGGTGAGGATCGAACTCACGACCTTCAGATCGCTCTGTCATTTGTGATTATGAGACTGACGCGCTACCTACTGCGCTACCGAGGCCATGATTCTAAAACTCCAATTTAAGGTGTAAATACTTCATAACATTACCATTAACATTGTAGTTACTTGTCAAGGTGAATGTAGGGCAGAAAGAAACATATTTATCTTAAAGGAAACACATTTCAAAACATAATGAGCTGTGTTGGTTGTTCACTTTTATAGTTCTTTACTATTTGAAATACTTTTAATTGTTTGAGAGTTTTTTTCATTTTCTTTTCTCCAAAGGTAAATTGAGTCGTGCTGATAGAAACTCGTCAGAATAATAATCTGCGGAGGCAATTTGTTGCTAACGAGAAATAGTTTGCTTTCCAATTTGCCCGTTTTGCACGTGCATTTATCACGTTTCGATGATCAGATATAGCGAGCTTGCGTTCAAGCGTTATACTTTCTACCCATGACTAAACGGTTGCTTCGATCGCGCCCTCAACAATGAACAATCTAGATGGCATGGTTCCGTCCAATGTGAAATGGTGAAAACCGCCCCTCCGTTCCGGTATGAAGTTACTTGTGAGTATCAAATTCTCAGTCAAAACTATGCATGTTACCATATGATAGACATTCCCCCCAAAAACTGAACTTAACAAATAATGGATAGCTCGATCTGGTTAGAGAAAGAAGCGGAATATATAATATGATTGCATTGCAATATTAGTATAAACAATGAATTTTTTGAGTTTGAAATAGGAAAACCATAAAGAAACATATTTCTACGTAATATTTCGTAATGTATGCCTATAAGACATATTATACGTACAGTTGTAAATGTTGTAAACGAATGATATCTTGATTTAGCTCACATATAAAGCGTCGGTAGCGTGGCCGAGCGGTCTAAGGCGCTGGTTTAAGGCACCAGTCTCCTCGGAGGCGTGGGTTCGAATCCCACCGCTGCCAAGTGATTTTTTTAGTAAGTTAGAAAAGTAGTTTATCGATTTTTGCATTGGTTGACAAAATATGAAATGGATAAAAAGTTAATACTCAGAAGATATTAAAATTGTTGTAATACTTAATAGAAAAGAATTATTCTGTTTAATCCTTGATAATAGTATATATATTTCAAATGCTGAACGCTAGCTCAATGCACTTTAAAATGCATGACAAACATTGCAGAAAATAGCATATTACAGGTACAAATGTATGACACAAGTTTTCAGAACTATCAGAAATGCGTTGAAAACAAGAGTAACGGGTAGAAAAAAACTATGCCCCGGGTGAGGATCGAACTCACGACCTTCAGATCGCTCTGTCATTTGTGATTATGAGACTGACGCGCTACCTACTGCGCTACCGAGGCCATGATTCTAAAACTCCAATTTAAGGTGTAAATACTTCATAACATTACCATTAACATTGTAGTTACTTGTCAAGGTGAATGTAGGGCAGAAAGAAACATATTTATCTTAAAGGAAACACATTTCAAAACATAATGAGCTGTGTTGGTTGTTCACTTTTATAGTTCTTTACTATTTGAAATACTTTTAATTGTTTGAGAGTTTTTTTCATTTTCTTTTCTCCAAAGGTAAATTGAGTCGTGCTGATAGAAACTCGTCAGAATAATAATCTGCGGAGGCAATTTGTTGCTAACGAGAAATAGTTTGCTTTCCAATTTGCCCGTTTTGCACGTGCATTTATCACGTTTCGATGATCAGATATAGCGAGCTTGCGTTCAAGCGTTATACTTTCTACCCATGACTAAACGGTTGCTTCGATCGCGCCCTCAACAATGAACAATCTAGATGGCATGGTTCCGTCCAATGTGAAATGGTGAAAACCGCCCCTCCGTTCCGGTATGAAGTTACTTGTGAGTATCAAATTCTCAGTCAAAACTATGCATGTTACCATATGATAGACATTCCCCCCAAAAACTGAACTTAACAAATAATGGATAGCTCGATCTGGTTAGAGAAAGAAGCGGAATATATAATATGATTGCATTGCAATATTAGTATAAACAATGAATTTTTTGAGTTTGAAATAGGAAAACCATAAAGAAACATATTTCTACGTAATATTTCGTAATGTATGCCTATAAGACATATTATACGTACAGTTGTAAATGTTGTAAACGAATGATATCTTGATTTAGCTCACATATAAAGCGTCGGTAGCGTGGCCGAGCGGTCTAAGGCGCTGGTTTAAGGCACCAGTCTCCTCGGAGGCGTGGGTTCGAATCCCACCGCTGCCAAGTGATTTTTTTAGTAAGTTAGAAAAGTAGTTTATCGATTTTTGCATTGGTTGACAAAATATGAAATGGATAAAAAGTTAATACTCAGAAGATATTAAAATTGTTGTAATACTTAATAGAAAAGAATTATTCTGTTTAATCCTTGATAATAGTATATATATTTCAAATGCTGAACGCTAGCTCAATGCACTTTAAAATGCATGACAAACATTGCAGAAAATAGCATATTACAGGTACAAATGTATGACACAAGTTTTCAGAACTATCAGAAATGCGTTGAAAACAAGAGTAACGGGTAGAAAAAAACTATGCCCCGGGTGAGGATCGAACTCACGACCTTCAGATCGCTCTGTCATTTGTGATTATGAGACTGACGCGCTACCTACTGCGCTACCGAGGCCATGATTCTAAAACTCCAATTTAAGGTGTAAATACTTCATAACATTACCATTAACATTGTAGTTACTTGTCAAGGTGAATGTAGGGCAGAAAGAAACATATTTATCTTAAAGGAAACACATTTCAAAACATAATGAGCTGTGTTGGTTGTTCACTTTTATAGTTCTTTACTATTTGAAATACTTTTAATTGTTTGAGAGTTTTTTTCATTTTCTTTTCTCCAAAGGTAAATTGAGTCGTGCTGATAGAAACTCGTCAGAATAATAATCTGCGGAGGCAATTTGTTGCTAACGAGAAATAGTTTGCTTTCCAATTTGCCCGTTTTGCACGTGCATTTATCACGTTTCGATGATCAGATATAGCGAGCTTGCGTTCAAGCGTTATACTTTCTACCCATGACTAAACGGTTGCTTCGATCGCGCCCTCAACAATGAACAATCTAGATGGCATGGTTCCGTCCAATGTGAAATGGTGAAAACCGCCCCTCCGTTCCGGTATGAAGTTACTTGTGAGTATCAAATTCTCAGTCAAAACTATGCATGTTACCATATGATAGACATTCCCCCCAAAAACTGAACTTAACAAATAATGGATAGCTCGATCTGGTTAGAGAAAGAAGCGGAATATATAATATGATTGCATTGCAATATTAGTATAAACAATGAATTTTTTGAGTTTGAAATAGGAAAACCATAAAGAAACATATTTCTACGTAATATTTCGTAATGTATGCCTATAAGACATATTATACGTACAGTTGTAAATGTTGTAAACGAATGATATCTTGATTTAGCTCACATATAAAGCGTCGGTAGCGTGGCCGAGCGGTCTAAGGCGCTGGTTTAAGGCACCAGTCTCCTCGGAGGCGTGGGTTCGAATCCCACCGCTGCCAAGTGATTTTTTTAGTAAGTTAGAAAAGTAGTTTATCGATTTTTGCATTGGTTGACAAAATATGAAATGGATAAAAAGTTAATACTCAGAAGATATTAAAATTGTTGTAATACTTAATAGAAAAGAATTATTCTGTTTAATCCTTGATAATAGTATATATATTTCAAATGCTGAACGCTAGCTCAATGCACTTTAAAATGCATGACAAACATTGCAGAAAATAGCATATTACAGGTACAAATGTATGACACAAGTTTTCAGAACTATCAGAAATGCGTTGAAAACAAGAGTAACGGGTAGAAAAAAACTATGCCCCGGGTGAGGATCGAACTCACGACCTTCAGATCGCTCTGTCATTTGTGATTATGAGACTGACGCGCTACCTACTGCGCTACCGAGGCCATGATTCTAAAACTCCAATTTAAGGTGTAAATACTTCATAACATTACCATTAACATTGTAGTTACTTGTCAAGGTGAATGTAGGGCAGAAAGAAACATATTTATCTTAAAGGAAACACATTTCAAAACATAATGAGCTGTGTTGGTTGTTCACTTTTATAGTTCTTTACTATTTGAAATACTTTTAATTGTTTGAGAGTTTTTTTCATTTTCTTTTCTCCAAAGGTAAATTGAGTCGTGCTGATAGAAACTCGTCAGAATAATAATCTGCGGAGGCAATTTGTTGCTAACGAGAAATAGTTTGCTTTCCAATTTGCCCGTTTTGCACGTGCATTTATCACGTTTCGATGATCAGATATAGCGAGCTTGCGTTCAAGCGTTATACTTTCTACCCATGACTAAACGGTTGCTTCGATCGCGCCCTCAACAATGAACAATCTAGATGGCATGGTTCCGTCCAATGTGAAATGGTGAAAACCGCCCCTCCGTTCCGGTATGAAGTTACTTGTGAGTATCAAATTCTCAGTCAAAACTATGCATGTTACCATATGATAGACATTCCCCCCAAAAACTGAACTTAACAAATAATGGATAGCTCGATCTGGTTAGAGAAAGAAGCGGAATATATAATATGATTGCATTGCAATATTAGTATAAACAATGAATTTTTTGAGTTTGAAATAGGAAAACCATAAAGAAACATATTTCTACGTAATATTTCGTAATGTATGCCTATAAGACATATTATACGTACAGTTGTAAATGTTGTAAACGAATGATATCTTGATTTAGCTCACATATAAAGCGTCGGTAGCATGGCCGAGCGGTCTAAGGCGCTGGTTTAAGGCACCAGTCTCCTCGGAGGCGTGGGTTCGAATCCCACCGCTGCCAAGTGATTTTTTTAGTAAGTTAGAAAAGTAGTTTATCGATTTTTGCATTGGTTGACAAAATATGAAATGGATAAAAAGTTAATACTCAGAAGATATTAAAATTGTTGTAATACTTAATAGAAAAGAATTATTCTGTTTAATCCTTGATAATAGTATATATATTTCAAATGCTGAACGCTAGCTCAATGCACTTTAAAATGCATGACAAACATTGCAGAAAATAGCATATTACAGGTACAAATGTATGACACAAGTTTTCAGAACTATCAGAAATGCGTTGAAAACAAGAGTAACGGGTAGAAAAAAACTATGCCCCGGGTGAGGATCGAACTCACGACCTTCAGATCGCTCTGTCATTTGTGATTATGAGACTGACGCGCTACCTACTGCGCTACCGAGGCCATGATTCTAAAACTCCAATTTAAGGTGTAAATACTTCATAACATTACCATTAACATTGTAGTTACTTGTCAAGGTGAATGTAGGGCAGAAAGAAACATATTTATCTTAAAGGAAACACATTTCAAAACATAATGAGCTGTGTTGGTTGTTCACTTTTATAGTTCTTTACTATTTGAAATACTTTTAATTGTTTGAGAGTTTTTTTCATTTTCTTTTCTCCAAAGGTAAATTGAGTCGTGCTGATAGAAACTCGTCAGAATAATAATCTGCGGAGGCAATTTGTTGCTAACGAGAAATAGTTTGCTTTCCAATTTGCCCGTTTTGCACGTGCATTTATCACGTTTCGATGATCAGATATAGCGAGCTTGCGTTCAAGCGTTATACTTTCTACCCATGACTAAACGGTTGCTTCGATCGCGCCCTCAACAATGAACAATCTAGATGGCATGGTTCCGTCCAATGTGAAATGGTGAAAACCGCCCCTCCGTTCCGGTATGAAGTTACTTGTGAGTATCAAATTCTCAGTCAAAACTATGCATGTTACCATATGATAGACATTCCCCCCAAAAACTGAACTTAACAAATAATGGATAGCTCGATCTGGTTAGAGAAAGAAGCGGAATATATAATATGATTGCATTGCAATATTAGTATAAACAATGAATTTTTTGAGTTTGAAATAGGAAAACCATAAAGAAACATATTTCTACGTAATATTTCGTAATGTATGCCTATAAGACATATTATACGTACAGTTGTAAATGTTGTAAACGAATGATATCTTGATTTAGCTCACATATAAAGCGTCGGTAGCGTGGCCGAGCGGTCTAAGGCGCTGGTTTAAGGCACCAGTCTCCTCGGAGGCGTGGGTTCGAATCCCACCGCTGCCAAGTGATTTTTTTAGTAAGTTAGAAAAGTAGTTTATCGATTTTTGCATTGGTTGACAAAATATGAAATGGATAAAAAGTTAATACTCAGAAGATATTAAAATTGTTGTAATACTTAATAGAAAAGAATTATTCTGTTTAATCCTTGATAATAGTATATATATTTCAAATGCTGAACGCTAGCTCAATGCACTTTAAAATGCATGACAAACATTGCAGAAAATAGCATATTACAGGTACAAATGTATGACACAAGTTTTCAGAACTATCAGAAATGCGTTGAAAACAAGAGTAACGGGTAGAAAAAAACTATGCCCCGGGTGAGGATCGAACTCACGACCTTCAGATCGCTCTGTCATTTGTGATTATGAGACTGACGCGCTACCTACTGCGCTACCGAGGCCATGATTCTAAAACTCCAATTTAAGGTGTAAATACTTCATAACATTACCATTAACATTGTAGTTACTTGTCAAGGTGAATGTAGGGCAGAAAGAAACATATTTATCTTAAAGGAAACACATTTCAAAACATAATGAGCTGTGTTGGTTGTTCACTTTTATAGTTCTTTACTATTTGAAATACTTTTAATTGTTTGAGAGTTTTTTTCATTTTCTTTTCTCCAAAGGTAAATTGAGTCGTGCTGATAGAAACTCGTCAGAATAATAATCTGCGGAGGCAATTTGTTGCTAACGAGAAATAGTTTGCTTTCCAATTTGCCCGTTTTGCACGTGCATTTATCACGTTTCGATGATCAGATATAGCGAGCTTGCGTTCAAGCGTTATACTTTCTACCCATGACTAAACGGTTGCTTCGATCGCGCCCTCAACAATGAACAATCTAGATGGCATGGTTCCGTCCAATGTGAAATGGTGAAAACCGCCCCTCCGTTCCGGTATGAAGTTACTTGTGAGTATCAAATTCTCAGTCAAAACTATGCATGTTACCATATGATAGACATTCCCCCCAAAAACTGAACTTAACAAATAATGGATAGCTCGATCTGGTTAGAGAAAGAAGCGGAATATATAATATGATTGCATTGCAATATTAGTATAAACAATGAATTTTTTGAGTTTGAAATAGGAAAACCATAAAGAAACATATTTCTACGTAATATTTCGTAATGTATGCCTATAAGACATATTATACGTACAGTTGTAAATGTTGTAAACGAATGATATCTTGATTTAGCTCACATATAAAGCGTCGGTAGCGTGGCCGAGCGGTCTAAGGCGCTGGTTTAAGGCACCAGTCTCCTCGGAGGCGTGGGTTCGAATCCCACCGCTGCCAAGTGATTTTTTTAGTAAGTTAGAAAAGTAGTTTATCGATTTTTGCATTGGTTGACAAAATATGAAATGGATAAAAAGTTAATACTCAGAAGATATTAAAATTGTTGTAATACTTAATAGAAAAGAATTATTCTGTTTAATCCTTGATAATAGTATATATATTTCAAATGCTGAACGCTAGCTCAATGCACTTTAAAATGCATGACAAACATTGCAGAAAATAGCATATTACAGGTACAAATGTATGACACAAGTTTTCAGAACTATCAGAAATGCGTTGAAAACAAGAGTAACGGGTAGAAAAAAACTATGCCCCGGGTGAGGATCGAACTCACGACCTTCAGATCGCTCTGTCATTTGTGATTATGAGACTGACGCGCTACCTACTGCGCTACCGAGGCCATGATTCTAAAACTCCAATTTAAGGTGTAAATACTTCATAACATTACCATTAACATTGTAGTTACTTGTCAAGGTGAATGTAGGGCAGAAAGAAACATATTTATCTTAAAGGAAACACATTTCAAAACATAATGAGCTGTGTTGGTTGTTCACTTTTATAGTTCTTTACTATTTGAAATACTTTTAATTGTTTGAGAGTTTTTTTCATTTTCTTTTCTCCAAAGGTAAATTGAGTCGTGCTGATAGAAACTCGTCAGAATAATAATCTGCGGAGGCAATTTGTTGCTAACGAGAAATAGTTTGCTTTCCAATTTGCCCGTTTTGCACGTGCATTTATCACGTTTCGATGATCAGATATAGCGAGCTTGCGTTCAAGCGTTATACTTTCTACCCATGACTAAACGGTTGCTTCGATCGCGCCCTCAACAATGAACAATCTAGATGGCATGGTTCCGTCCAATGTGAAATGGTGAAAACCGCCCCTCCGTTCCGGTATGAAGTTACTTGTGAGTATCAAATTCTCAGTCAAAACTATGCATGTTACCATATGATAGACATTCCCCCCAAAAACTGAACTTAACAAATAATGGATAGCTCGATCTGGTTAGAGAAAGAAGCGGAATATATAATATGATTGCATTGCAATATTAGTATAAACAATGAATTTTTTGAGTTTGAAATAGGAAAACCATAAAGAAACATATTTCTACGTAATATTTCGTAATGTATGCCTATAAGACATATTATACGTACAGTTGTAAATGTTGTAAACGAATGATATCTTGATTTAGCTCACATATAAAGCGTCGGTAGCGTGGCCGAGCGGTCTAAGGCGCTGGTTTAAGGCACCAGTCTCCTCGGAGGCGTGGGTTCGAATCCCACCGCTGCCAAGTGATTTTTTTAGTAAGTTAGAAAAGTAGTTTATCGATTTTTGCATTGGTTGACAAAATATGAAATGGATAAAAAGTTAATACTCAGAAGATATTAAAATTGTTGTAATACTTAATAGAAAAGAATTATTCTGTTTAATCCTTGATAATAGCATATATATTTCAAATGCTGAACGCTAGCTCAATGCACTTTAAAATGCATGACAAACATTGCAGAAAATAGCATATTACAGGTACAAATGTATGACACAAGTTTTCAGAACTATCAGAAATGCGTTGAAAACAAGAGTAACGGGTAGAAAAAAACTATGCCCCGGGTGAGGATCGAACTCACGACCTTCAGATCGCTCTGTCATTTGTGATTATGAGACTGACGCGCTACCTACTGCGCTACCGAGGCCATGATTCTAAAACTCCAATTTAAGGTGTAAATACTTCATAACATTACCATTAACATTGTAGTTACTTGTCAAGGTGAATGTAGGGCAGAAAGAAACATATTTATCTTAAAGGAAACACATTTCAAAACATAATGAGCTGTGTTGGTTGTTCACTTTTATAGTTCTTTACTATTTGAAATACTTTTAATTGTTTGAGAGTTTTTTTCATTTTCTTTTCTCCAAAGGTAAATTGAGTCGTGCTGATAGAAACTCGTCAGAATAATAATCTGCGGAGGCAATTTGTTGCTAACGAGAAATAGTTTGCTTTCCAATTTGCCCGTTTTGCACGTGCATTTATCACGTTTCGATGATCAGATATAGCGAGCTTGCGTTCAAGCGTTATACTTTCTACCCATGACTAAACGGTTGCTTCGATCGCGCCCTCAACAATGAACAATCTAGATGGCATGGTTCCGTCCAATGTGAAATGGTGAAAACCGCCCCTCCGTTCCGGTATGAAGTTACTTGTGAGTATCAAATTCTCAGTCAAAACTATGCATGTTACCATATGATAGACATTCCCCCCAAAAACTGAACTTAACAAATAATGGATAGCTCGATCTGGTTAGAGAAAGAAGCGGAATATATAATATGATTGCATTGCAATATTAGTATAAACAATGAATTTTTTGAGTTTGAAATAGGAAAACCATAAAGAAACATATTTCTACGTAATATTTCGTAATGTATGCCTATAAGACATATTATACGTACAGTTGTAAATGTTGTAAACGAATGATATCTTGATTTAGCTCACATATAAAGCGTCGGTAGCGTGGCCGAGCGGTCTAAGGCGCTGGTTTAAGGCACCAGTCTCCTCGGAGGCGTGGGTTCGAATCCCACCGCTGCCAAGTGATTTTTTTAGTAAGTTAGAAAAGTAGTTTATCGATTTTTGCATTGGTTGACAAAATATGAAATGGATAAAAAGTTAATACTCAGAAGATATTAAAATTGTTGTAATACTTAATAGAAAAGAATTATTCTGTTTAATCCTTGATAATAGTATATATATTTCAAATGCTGAACGCTAGCTCAATGCACTTTAAAATGCATGACAAACATTGCAGAAAATAGCATATTACAGGTACAAATGTATGACACAAGTTTTCAGAACTATCAGAAATGCGTTGAAAACAAGAGTAACGGGTAGAAAAAAACTATGCCCCGGGTGAGGATCGAACTCACGACCTTCAGATCGCTCTGTCATTTGTGATTATGAGACTGACGCGCTACCTACTGCGCTACCGAGGCCATGATTCTAAAACTCCAATTTAAGGTGTAAATACTTCATAACATTACCATTAACATTGTAGTTACTTGTCAAGGTGAATGTAGGGCAGAAAGAAACATATTTATCTTAAAGGAAACACATTTCAAAACATAATGAGCTGTGTTGGTTGTTCACTTTTATAGTTCTTTACTATTTGAAATACTTTTAATTGTTTGAGAGTTTTTTTCATTTTCTTTTCTCCAAAGGTAAATTGAGTCGTGCTGATAGAAACTCGTCAGAATAATAATCTGCGGAGGCAATTTGTTGCTAACGAGAAATAGTTTGCTTTCCAATTTGCCCGTTTTGCACGTGCATTTATCACGTTTCGATGATCAGATATAGCGAGCTTGCGTTCAAGCGTTATACTTTCTACCCATGACTAAACGGTTGCTTCGATCGCGCCCTCAACAATGAACAATCTAGATGGCATGGTTCCGTCCAATGTGAAATGGTGAAAACCGCCCCTCCGTTCCGGTATGAAGTTACTTGTGAGTATCAAATTCTCAGTCAAAACTATGCATGTTACCATATGATAGACATTCCCCCCAAAAACTGAACTTAACAAATAATGGATAGCTCGATCTGGTTAGAGAAAGAAGCGGAATATATAATATGATTGCATTGCAATATTAGTATAAACAATGAATTTTTTGAGTTTGAAATAGGAAAACCATAAAGAAACATATTTCTACGTAATATTTCGTAATGTATGCCTATAAGACATATTATACGTACAGTTGTAAATGTTGTAAACGAATGATATCTTGATTTAGCTCACATATAAAGCGTCGGTAGCGTGGCCGAGCGGTCTAAGGCGCTGGTTTAAGGCACCAGTCTCCTCGGAGGCGTGGGTTCGAATCCCACCGCTGCCAAGTGATTTTTTTAGTAAGTTAGAAAAGTAGTTTATCGATTTTTGCATTGGTTGACAAAATATGAAATGGATAAAAAGTTAATACTCAGAAGATATTAAAATTGTTGTAATACTTAATAGAAAAGAATTATTCTGTTTAATCCTTGATAATAGTATATATATTTCAAATGCTGAACGCTAGCTCAATGCACTTTAAAATGCATGACAAACATTGCAGAAAATAGCATATTACAGGTACAAATGTATGACACAAGTTTTCAGAACTATCAGAAATGCGTTGAAAACAAGAGTAACGGGTAGAAAAAAACTATGCCCCGGGTGAGGATCGAACTCACGACCTTCAGATCGCTCTGTCATTTGTGATTATGAGACTGACGCGCTACCTACTGCGCTACCGAGGCCATGATTCTAAAACTCCAATTTAAGGTGTAAATACTTCATAACATTACCATTAACATTGTAGTTACTTGTCAAGGTGAATGTAGGGCAGAAAGAAACATATTTATCTTAAAGGAAACACATTTCAAAACATAATGAGCTGTGTTGGTTGTTCACTTTTATAGTTCTTTACTATTTGAAATACTTTTAATTGTTTGAGAGTTTTTTTCATTTTCTTTTCTCCAAAGGTAAATTGAGTCGTGCTGATAGAAACTCGTCAGAATAATAATCTGCGGAGGCAATTTGTTGCTAACGAGAAATAGTTTGCTTTCCAATTTGCCCGTTTTGCACGTGCATTTATCACGTTTCGATGATCAGATATAGCGAGCTTGCGTTCAAGCGTTATACTTTCTACCCATGACTAAACGGTTGCTTCGATCGCGCCCTCAACAATGAACAATCTAGATGGCATGGTTCCGTCCAATGTGAAATGGTGAAAACCGCCCCTCCGTTCCGGTATGAAGTTACTTGTGAGTATCAAATTCTCAGTCAAAACTATGCATGTTACCATATGATAGACATTCCCCCCAAAAACTGAACTTAACAAATAATGGATAGCTCGATCTGGTTAGAGAAAGAAGCGGAATATATAATATGATTGCATTGCAATATTAGTATAAACAATGAATTTTTTGAGTTTGAAATAGGAAAACCATAAAGAAACATATTTCTACGTAATATTTCGTAATGTATGCCTATAAGACATATTATACGTACAGTTGTAAATGTTGTAAACGAATGATATCTTGATTTAGCTCACATATAAAGCGTCGGTAGCGTGGCCGAGCGGTCTAAGGCGCTGGTTTAAGGCACCAGTCTCCTCGGAGGCGTGGGTTCGAATCCCACCGCTGCCAAGTGATTTTTTTAGTAAGTTAGAAAAGTAGTTTATCGATTTTTGCATTGGTTGACAAAATATGAAATGGATAAAAAAGTTAATACTCAGAAGATATTAAAATTGTTGTAATACTTAATAGAAAAGAATTATTCTGTTTAATCCTTGATAATAGTATATATATTTCAAATGCTGAACGCTAGCTCAATGCACTTTAAAATGCATGACAAACATTGCAGAAAATAGCATATTACAGGTACAAATGTATGACACAAGTTTTCAGAACTATCAGAAATGCGTTGAAAACAAGAGTAACGGGTAGAAAAAAACTATGCCCCGGGTGAGGATCGAACTCACGACCTTCAGATCGCTCTGTCATTTGTGATTATGAGACTGACGCGCTACCTACTGCGCTACCGAGGCCATGATTCTAAAACTCCAATTTAAGGTGTAAATACTTCATAACATTACCATTAACATTGTAGTTACTTGTCAAGGTGAATGTAGGGCAGAAAGAAACATATTTATCTTAAAGGAAACACATTTCAAAACATAATGAGCTGTGTTGGTTGTTCACTTTTATAGTTCTTTACTATTTGAAATACTTTTAATTGTTTGAGAGTTTTTTTCATTTTCTTTTCTCCAAAGGTAAATTGAGTCGTGCTGATAGAAACTCGTCAGAATAATAATCTGCGGAGGCAATTTGTTGCTAACGAGAAATAGTTTGCTTTCCAATTTGCCCGTTTTGCACGTGCATTTATCACGTTTCGATGATCAGATATAGCGAGCTTGCGTTCAAGCGTTATACTTTCTACCCATGACTAAACGGTTGCTTCGATCGCGCCCTCAACAATGAACAATCTAGATGGCATGGTTCCGTCCAATGTGAAATGGTGAAAACCGCCCCTCCGTTCCGGTATGAAGTTACTTGTGAGTATCAAATTCTCAGTCAAAACTATGCATGTTACCATATGATAGACATTCCCCCCAAAAACTGAACTTAACAAATAATGGATAGCTCGATCTGGTTAGAGAAAGAAGCGGAATATATAATATGATTGCATTGCAATATTAGTATAAACAATGAATTTTTTGAGTTTGAAATAGGAAAACCATAAAGAAACATATTTCTACGTAATATTTCGTAATGTATGCCTATAAGACATATTATACGTACAGTTGTAAATGTTGTAAACGAATGATATCTTGATTTAGCTCACATATAAAGCGTCGGTAGCGTGGCCGAGCGGTCTAAGGCGCTGGTTTAAGGCACCAGTCTCCTCGGAGGCGTGGGTTCGAATCCCACCGCTGCCAAGTGATTTTTTTAGTAAGTTAGAAAAGTAGTTTATCGATTTTTGCATTGGTTGACAAAATATGAAATGGATAAAAAGTTAATACTCAGAAGATATTAAAATTGTTGTAATACTTAATAGAAAAGAATTATTCTGTTTAATCCTTGATAATAGTATATATATTTCAAATGCTGAACGCTAGCTCAATGCACTTTAAAATGCATGACAAACATTGCAGAAAATAGCATATTACAGGTACAAATGTATGACACAAGTTTTCAGAACTATCAGAAATGCGTTGAAAACAAGAGTAACGGGTAGAAAAAAACTATGCCCCGGGTGAGGATCGAACTCACGACCTTCAGATCGCTCTGTCATTTGTGATTATGAGACTGACGCGCTACCTACTGCGCTACCGAGGCCATGATTCTAAAACTCCAATTTAAGGTGTAAATACTTCATAACATTACCATTAACATTGTAGTTACTTGTCAAGGTGAATGTAGGGCAGAAAGAAACATATTTATCTTAAAGGAAACACATTTCAAAACATAATGAGCTGTGTTGGTTGTTCACTTTTATAGTTCTTTACTATTTGAAATACTTTTAATTGTTTGAGAGTTTTTTTCATTTTCTTTTCTCCAAAGGTAAATTGAGTCGTGCTGATAGAAACTCGTCAGAATAATAATCTGCGGAGGCAATTTGTTGCTAACGAGAAATAGTTTGCTTTCCAATTTGCCCGTTTTGCACGTGCATTTATCACGTTTCGATGATCAGATATAGCGAGCTTGCGTTCAAGCGTTATACTTTCTACCCATGACTAAACGGTTGCTTCGATCGCGCCCTCAACAATGAACAATCTAGATGGCATGGTTCCGTCCAATGTGAAATGGTGAAAACCGCCCCTCCGTTCCGGTATGAAGTTACTTGTGAGTATCAAATTCTCAGTCAAAACTATGCATGTTACCATATGATAGACATTCCCCCCAAAAACTGAACTTAACAAATAATGGATAGCTCGATCTGGTTAGAGAAAGAAGCGGAATATATAATATGATTGCATTGCAATATTAGTATAAACAATGAATTTTTTGAGTTTGAAATAGGAAAACCATAAAGAAACATATTTCTACGTAATATTTCGTAATGTATGCCTATAAGACATATTATACGTACAGTTGTAAATGTTGTAAACGAATGATATCTTGATTTAGCTCACATATAAAGCGTCGGTAGCGTGGCCGAGCGGTCTAAGGCGCTGGTTTAAGGCACCAGTCTCCTCGGAGGCGTGGGTTCGAATCCCACCGCTGCCAAGTGATTTTTTTAGTAAGTTAGAAAAGTAGTTTATCGATTTTTGCATTGGTTGACAAAATATGAAATGGATAAAAAGTTAATACTCAGAAGATATTAAAATTGTTGTAATACTTAATAGAAAAGAATTATTCTGTTTAATCCTTGATAATAGTATATATATTTCAAATGCTGAACGCTAGCTCAATGCACTTTAAAATGCATGACAAACATTGCAGAAAATAGCATATTACAGGTACAAATGTATGACACAAGTTTTCAGAACTATCAGAAATGCGTTGAAAACAAGAGTAACGGGTAGAAAAAAACTATGCCCCGGGTGAGGATCGAACTCACGACCTTCAGATCGCTCTGTCATTTGTGATTATGAGACTGACGCGCTACCTACTGCGCTACCGAGGCCATGATTCTAAAACTCCAATTTAAGGTGTAAATACTTCATAACATTACCATTAACATTGTAGTTACTTGTCAAGGTGAATGTAGGGCAGAAAGAAACATATTTATCTTAAAGGAAACACATTTCAAAACATAATGAGCTGTGTTGGTTGTTCACTTTTATAGTTCTTTACTATTTGAAATACTTTTAATTGTTTGAGAGTTTTTTTCATTTTCTTTTCTCCAAAGGTAAATTGAGTCGTGCTGATAGAAACTCGTCAGAATAATAATCTGCGGAGGCAATTTGTTGCTAACGAGAAATAGTTTGCTTTCCAATTTGCCCGTTTTGCACGTGCATTTATCACGTTTCGATGATCAGATATAGCGAGCTTGCGTTCAAGCGTTATACTTTCTACCCATGACTAAACGGTTGCTTCGATCGCGCCCTCAACAATGAACAATCTAGATGGCATGGTTCCGTCCAATGTGAAATGGTGAAAACCGCCCCTCCGTTCCGGTATGAAGTTACTTGTGAGTATCAAATTCTCAGTCAAAACTATGCATGTTACCATATGATAGACATTCCCCCCAAAAACTGAACTTAACAAATAATGGATAGCTCGATCTGGTTAGAGAAAGAAGCGGAATATATAATATGATTGCATTGCAATATTAGTATAAACAATGAATTTTTTGAGTTTGAAATAGGAAAACCATAAAGAAACATATTTCTACGTAATATTTCGTAATGTATGCCTATAAGACATATTATACGTACAGTTGTAAATGTTGTAAACGAATGATATCTTGATTTAGCTCACATATAAAGCGTCGGTAGCGTGGCCGAGCGGTCTAAGGCGCTGGTTTAAGGCACCAGTCTCCTCGGAGGCGTGGGTTCGAATCCCACCGCTGCCAAGTGATTTTTTTAGTAAGTTAGAAAAGTAGTTTATCGATTTTTGCATTGGTTGACAAAATATGAAATGGATAAAAAGTTAATACTCAGAAGATATTAAAATTGTTGTAATACTTAATAGAAAAGAATTATTCTGTTTAATCCTTGATAATAGTATATATATTTCAAATGCTGAACGCTAGCTCAATGCACTTTAAAATGCATGACAAACATTGCAGAAAATAGCATATTACAGGTACAAATGTATGACACAAGTTTTCAGAACTATCAGAAATGCGTTGAAAACAAGAGTAACGGGTAGAAAAAAACTATGCCCCGGGTGAGGATCGAACTCACGACCTTCAGATCGCTCTGTCATTTGTGATTATGAGACTGACGCGCTACCTACTGCGCTACCGAGGCCATGATTCTAAAACTCCAATTTAAGGTGTAAATACTTCATAACATTACCATTAACATTGTAGTTACTTGTCAAGGTGAATGTAGGGCAGAAAGAAACATATTTATCTTAAAGGAAACACATTTCAAAACATAATGAGCTGTGTTGGTTGTTCACTTTTATAGTTCTTTACTATTTGAAATACTTTTAATTGTTTGAGAGTTTTTTTCATTTTCTTTTCTCCAAAGGTAAATTGAGTCGTGCTGATAGAAACTCGTCAGAATAATAATCTGCGGAGGCAATTTGTTGCTAACGAGAAATAGTTTGCTTTCCAATTTGCCCGTTTTGCACGTGCATTTATCACGTTTCGATGATCAGATATAGCGAGCTTGCGTTCAAGCGTTATACTTTCTACCCATGACTAAACGGTTGCTTCGATCGCGCCCTCAACAATGAACAATCTAGATGGCATGGTTCCGTCCAATGTGAAATGGTGAAAACCGCCCCTCCGTTCCGGTATGAAGTTACTTGTGAGTATCAAATTCTCAGTCAAAACTATGCATGTTACCATATGATAGACATTCCCCCCAAAAACTGAACTTAACAAATAATGGATAGCTCGATCTGGTTAGAGAAAGAAGCGGAATATATAATATGATTGCATTGCAATATTAGTATAAACAATGAATTTTTTGAGTTTGAAATAGGAAAACCATAAAGAAACATATTTCTACGTAATATTTCGTAATGTATGCCTATAAGACATATTATACGTACAGTTGTAAATGTTGTAAACGAATGATATCTTGATTTAGCTCACATATAAAGCGTCGGTAGCGTGGCCGAGCGGTCTAAGGCGCTGGTTTAAGGCACCAGTCTCCTCGGAGGCGTGGGTTCGAATCCCACCGCTGCCAAGTGATTTTTTTAGTAAGTTAGAAAAGTAGTTTATCGATTTTTGCATTGGTTGACAAAATATGAAATGGATAAAAAGTTAATACTCAGAAGATATTAAAATTGTTGTAATACTTAATAGAAAAGAATTATTCTGTTTAATCCTTGATAATAGTATATATATTTCAAATGCTGAACGCTAGCTCAATGCACTTTAAAATGCATGACAAACATTGCAGAAAATAGCATATTACAGGTACAAATGTATGACACAAGTTTTCAGAACTATCAGAAATGCGTTGAAAACAAGAGTAACGGGTAGAAAAAAACTATGCCCCGGGTGAGGATCGAACTCACGACCTTCAGATCGCTCTGTCATTTGTGATTATGAGACTGACGCGCTACCTACTGCGCTACCGAGGCCATGATTCTAAAACTCCAATTTAAGGTGTAAATACTTCATAACATTACCATTAACATTGTAGTTACTTGTCAAGGTGAATGTAGGGCAGAAAGAAACATATTTATCTTAAAGGAAACACATTTCAAAACATAATGAGCTGTGTTGGTTGTTCACTTTTATAGTTCTTTACTATTTGAAATACTTTTAATTGTTTGAGAGTTTTTTTCATTTTCTTTTCTCCAAAGGTAAATTGAGTCGTGCTGATAGAAACTCGTCAGAATAATAATCTGCGGAGGCAATTTGTTGCTAACGAGAAATAGTTTGCTTTCCAATTTGCCCGTTTTGCACGTGCATTTATCACGTTTCGATGATCAGATATAGCGAGCTTGCGTTCAAGCGTTATACTTTCTACCCATGACTAAACGGTTGCTTCGATCGCGCCCTCAACAATGAACAATCTAGATGGCATGGTTCCGTCCAATGTGAAATGGTGAAAACCGCCCCTCCGTTCCGGTATGAAGTTACTTGTGAGTATCAAATTCTCAGTCAAAACTATGCATGTTACCATATGATAGACATTCCCCCAAAAACTGAACTTAACAAATAATGGATAGCTCGATCTGGTTAGAGAAAGAAGCGGAATATATAATATGATTGCATTGCAATATTAGTATAAACAATGAATTTTTTGAGTTTGAAATAGGAAAACCATAAAGAAACATATTTCTACGTAATATTTCGTAATGTATGCCTATAAGACATATTATACGTACAGTTGTAAATGTTGTAAACGAATGATATCTTGATTTAGCTCACATATAAAGCGTCGGTAGCGTGGCCGAGCGGTCTAAGGCGCTGGTTTAAGGCACCAGTCTCCTCGGAGGCGTGGGTTCGAATCCCACCGCTGCCAAGTGATTTTTTTAGTAAGTTAGAAAAGTAGTTTATCGATTTTTGCATTGGTTGACAAAATATGAAATGGATAAAAAGTTAATACTCAGAAGATATTAAAATTGTTGTAATACTTAATAGAAAAGAATTATTCTGTTTAATCCTTGATAATAGTATATATATTTCAAATGCTGAACGCTAGCTCAATGCACTTTAAAATGCATGACAAACATTGCAGAAAATAGCATATTACAGGTACAAATGTATGACACAAGTTTTCAGAACTATCAGAAATGCGTTGAAAACAAGAGTAACGGGTAGAAAAAAACTATGCCCCGGGTGAGGATCGAACTCACGACCTTCAGATCGCTCTGTCATTTGTGATTATGAGACTGACGCGCTACCTACTGCGCTACCGAGGCCATGATTCTAAAACTCCAATTTAAGGTGTAAATACTTCATAACATTACCATTAACATTGTAGTTACTTGTCAAGGTGAATGTAGGGCAGAAAGAAACATATTTATCTTAAAGGAAACACATTTCAAAACATAATGAGCTGTGTTGGTTGTTCACTTTTATAGTTCTTTACTATTTGAAATACTTTTAATTGTTTGAGAGTTTTTTTCATTTTCTTTTCTCCAAAGGTAAATTGAGTCGTGCTGATAGAAACTCGTCAGAATAATAATCTGCGGAGGCAATTTGTTGCTAACGAGAAATAGTTTGCTTTCCAATTTGCCCGTTTTGCACGTGCATTTATCACGTTTCGATGATCAGATATAGCGAGCTTGCGTTCAAGCGTTATACTTTCTACCCATGACTAAACGGTTGCTTCGATCGCGCCCTCAACAATGAACAATCTAGATGGCATGGTTCCGTCCAATGTGAAATGGTGAAAACCGCCCCTCCGTTCCGGTATGAAGTTACTTGTGAGTATCAAATTCTCAGTCAAAACTATGCATGTTACCATATGATAGACATTCCCCCCAAAAACTGAACTTAACAAATAATGGATAGCTCGATCTGGTTAGAGAAAGAAGCGGAATATATAATATGATTGCATTGCAATATTAGTATAAACAATGAATTTTTTGAGTTTGAAATAGGAAAACCATAAAGAAACATATTTCTACGTAATATTTCGTAATGTATGCCTATAAGACATATTATACGTACAGTTGTAAATGTTGTAAACGAATGATATCTTGATTTAGCTCACATATAAAGCGTCGGTAGCGTGGCCGAGCGGTCTAAGGCGCTGGTTTAAGGCACCAGTCTCCTCGGAGGCGTGGGTTCGAATCCCACCGCTGCCAAGTGATTTTTTTAGTAAGTTAGAAAAGTAGTTTATCGATTTTTGCATTGGTTGACAAAATATGAAATGGATAAAAAGTTAATACTCAGAAGATATTAAAATTGTTGTAATACTTAATAGAAAAGAATTATTCTGTTTAATCCTTGATAATAGTATATATATTTCAAATGCTGAACGCTAGCTCAATGCACTTTAAAATGCATGACAAACATTGCAGAAAATAGCATATTACAGGTACAAATGTATGACACAAGTTTTCAGAACTATCAGAAATGCGTTGAAAACAAGAGTAACGGGTAGAAAAAAACTATGCCCCGGGTGAGGATCGAACTCACGACCTTCAGATCGCTCTGTCATTTGTGATTATGA